>NC_031952.1:2582915-2668183 GCF_000303195.2 Fusarium pseudograminearum CS3096 | reverse complement strand
TCTTTTGACAGCTTCCTCTGTACCTTAGGTAGTGATTTTGCGATAATCCATCTCATCTCTCCTCCCGTCCAGGCTTGCGGAAACTCAGATTTCGTCTCGTCCGGGACAGAGGCAGCTCTAGCCTTCAATTTCCTGCGCCTTTTGTCACGTCAGCGCTCTTCTCCGTCTCGTCCGTCTACCAACTAATCCGCTTTGGCTGTGGCTGCTTCATTCTGTTCTTGGCCTGGCTTGTTGTTGATGCTCGCGTCTCGTCTCGACATGATCCATCCCCTGCTCGGTTTGGTCTCACCCCTCACATGGATCTCATACCTCACCTCAACAACCAGGTTCTCCTTGTCCGGGAGTTCCCCTCATGCGACCGTCAACTCCGCCAAAACTGTCATGGATCTTTAAACTCGACTCCACCTCGTCCAACCTCTTCTCTGTCTTCTACTCTCCTCACCTCTCATATCTTTGAGCTTCCTTTTGCCTTTATTTCTTCTTCATAGTTCTGAGAACCAACCAATTCCACCTGTTGCAATACCAGTCCCGACCATTTCACCCTCACTTTATCCTTCCTCACGCCTGAGTAGAACACGGGATAGTTCATGTTTGACGGCATGGAGGCGCCTATGTACCAGTGAACGATCGTCTTTGCTCGTTGAGGAGCCTCATAAGCTTCCTTCCGAGCACCCGTTACCTCTTGCTTCCGATAGCATCTCACGAGCCAGGAGTGCAAACAGTTTGGCCCAATGGGCAATGAACAATCCGCCGAAACCCCTCGCGGGCATCGGAAACTATCCAAGCCACCTCACTGCAGCCAGACAACAGCAGCTGGTCTGCCATACGCTGCTACTGCCGTGACACCCCATTGTGAGCACTACTCCAACTCGTATCTTGTTGGATCGCTGCCGCCTACTCCTAATAAGGCTTCATCCACGAGGAGGGTGGCGCCTGGGCTCGGTATAGCCGTCCCTGCTAGTGACGGTGTTAGTCCTGTGACAACTCCTACTTGTAGAGAATCCCGGCGTGATTCAATGCGACGAAGGTCATCAGTCCAGTCAGAGCAGTCTCCCAGGTTGCCAAGCTTCGTCAACAGCTCCAGGGCGAGCTCTATGGCCCAAGATAGCGGTTACCGCACACTCGCCCGCGCTGATAGGTTTGTGCAACGTGTCTATGCTTGTTGATAAATAGAGCTGACTGCCTCAAAAATAGCATGCCCGTTGCAGTACCGCGTGGCTCTACTGGCTACAATACGAGAGCTGCTGAGCCCAAATCGCTTCTCGGTGCTAAAGAGAAGCTTCCGAGCGAGCCTATCACCTCCAAATTTAAGATCCATTCTGATGAGGCCGGCCAGGATGTAACAGATGACAACAACAACGCCTATCATTCTGCGGGCTCTTCCATCAGCAGGACAAATTCAGACGTGTCTCTCTACATGCCAATGCGCCGCCGCTCCGTCGTGCAAACCCCAGGCGTGGCAACTAGAGCCCACCATTCCAATCCCCCGGTCTCAGGCAAATCGAGCTTCCGCAAGAGTCTCCCACCAACTCCAAGTCAATCCCGGCACAATTCGATCGAGTCTGGCATGGCAAGGCGTATGTCGATGCCTACCACAATCCCATCGCAAACGCACTCTTCAGGCCGAGCTGTTACGCCAGTGGAAGCCGACTACAAGCAACTAGGTGGTATGAAATTTGGATCTCTGCGCATCACCAACGGAGCACCGGTGACTTCCCCAGTGCCCGAAAATGACGTCAAACAACAAGGGGCTTCTGAGTCGACACTAGCAACCCCTTGTGCGGATTACTTTGATGAGCAAGCCATCAATCCTACCAATTTGATGAACGAAGGATTGAACACGGCAGAGACAAGGTCTATGACAACTGGAAAAGTCACCGCTCAAGTTCCAAGCTCCGTTGCCGAGCATTTGAGCAATACAGACAAATCTAGAACAGGTCATGGCCAAATGTCTGAGAACGGGAATGCTGTCTCATTTCCCGTTGCTGAGGTTCTGCACCTGAGAGAAGACACAAATTCAAAGCCAGACCCAAAGAAAATGCACTTGGACCTTGAACACAAAATGCTTAAAGGGTTGACAAGGTCTGACAGTGGCTTTATCCCTAGTCCCTCATCTGAGAAAACGCAGCGGACCGCGTCCCGCAATGACAGTGGTTACAGTTCCAATGTCTCTCTCCGATCATTACCTAGCTTGAGATCCGGCTTCACGGAAAAGAACACTATGGCTACGGAAAGGCTTGACATCGACGCCTCGGGGATGAGCTCGCCGTCGGATTCAAACTCGACGCGCACTTCTTCTTTGGTTCCTTCACAAACACGCAATCGGTTACCAATTCACCTCGAGGTTCCTCTATCATCAGTAGATGATGACGCCTCAACTTGCCCAACGAGTCCGACCAGGCCATTCTCCCCATTTGCTATCGGCAGCCGGATGCGCCTCTCGTCACTGAAGTCTACCCGGAGTTTCGAGCCACGAGTATCCAGCACCGCGACAACACCAATCATCCTGTCAAAGAGCGATGATAACAGTCAACTGTCTGCTATAACCCCCGATGTCACCCGGGGCGGTAGTAAGATCTCTCGCTTCCTCAACGGTTCCCGTAGGAAGGGGTCGTTCAAGAAGACGGAGGATGTATCTGTGGTTGAACAGACTGTGCCGAACAATGCTCGGGGTCTCAAGTCCAAATCGCGGCCTAGATCCCGACGATCAACACTTCGGAATGAGCCGAGCAAAGATACTCTGCACACTATCTTGAGTGTGGAGAGCCAGACTGTTGACATTGCGCCAGAACTCGAAGGAGAGGAAGCAACTAAGAGTGTCGAAAAACTCGCAGCCAAGAAACCGTCTCGACGGCAATCCTGGCGACAGTCTATCGCTCAGATGTTTGGTACCCGAAGCGCGGACGCCAGTCCTACAATAAGTTCTTTGCCCGAGCCAACCCCGAGACGCCCTTCAACCGCCATGGGATTATCTTCCCAGCACTTTGGGCCTGTCTCTGGGACTCGAGCTGTAAGCTCCCGGTCTTCTCGGCCAGCGCCCAGGAAAACTGCCAGCAGCTCTGGCAGCTTGCCCTCGCCGACGCGAAAGACCAACACCATGCCAGGCACGCAAGAGCGACGAGATAAGCCCGAGTTGGCCCATCTTCGTACCAATAGCTCAGCACCAAATCTGTCAGCGAGTCGTCGAATGTCTCTCGGTCCATCTCAGATTGAGACTCAACAAGGCTCACGCACAAGAGCCTCACCTCCTGTGAGCATGCAGAACAGAAATTCCAAATCTTCGCAAGGCAAGCAGGGGCACAGCCGTTCCATGACCCCTTCTTTCCCCATCAACTCTCGACCTACTGGCAGGCGAGTTTCTCTACCTCAAGATTATGGTCGGACAACACCCCAGAACCGCTATGTCTCGCATGGCCGCACGGAGTCACGTAACTCGAACCGGGGCATGCCTATAAGCCCAGGGGGTAACATGGGTTCACAATCGGGATTTCCTGTCCAACAACCCAGGGTTCTGTCATACTCGAGCAACGGTACGCAAGAGACTGGACCGGCTATCTCGCAGTCGAGTCATAATCGTCGGGTATCGGCACCAGCACAGCCGCGTCCTGGGCCTGGTATGCCACGCTCAAGAAGCAGCACTACATTGATGCAGATGCAGCAACAAATGGAGATGCAAATGCAACAGCAACAACAGCAGCAGCAATATCAACAGCAGCAACTTCGTCCCCAATCGTCTCTTCAGGCATGGGCGCCAATGGATATGTACACTCTCAACCAGCAACTACAGCAGAATTACATGATACAGAACCAGGCGCTGGTCTATGGGGCATCAAACATGGTTCAGCAGTATCCCAACATATATGTCACTGGCCCCGTTCCCAACCAACCGACTCACGGTAGGCAGAACTCGCAGGGTGGCGGAATGTATGCTCAAGACCCTCCATTCCGGGTCCTCCACAGCTATAACTCACCAGCATATCGACACGCTCCTATCTGGAGCCAATAGCCGAAAGGCTCGTTTTCCGTTTCTTTGCATTCACTGAGATACCATATTTGATGGAAAAGATTTATTATTTCATTGGTTCTATGCTCGGCGTTCTACTTGGGTATAAGCAGACTTTCCTAGGGGTATTCGGATTGGCCCACAGCGTCCACACGCATCCATTACACACATTGTCTTTCATTCCAAGAAATTGCATGCGCATCTTACGATCGAGGAAAAATGTTATCAGACTTAGGGTCGCTTCACCTGTGAGGTATTGCATATTGTGTTATCTTATTGGCTTATAACTGAAAAGCATGGTCTTGTAGGCAATGTTTGATTTCAAGATGCTGGATTTCCTAGTTTATAGCGCATCATACTTTGCTAGGGGAGGAATGCGATCCCGATAATACAATATCATCTAATGACTGTATTTTTGTTGCTGTTGTCAGTGTCAGCGGTGATGTTAATCTGCGTTGAGACAATAAGAATGCTTGGAGATTGAATTGTTGACCAAGGGTGAAGGGAAGAGTCATGCAAATGAGCTTTGGCCTCGAGGCAAACCAGGAACACCACTTTGGCTTACTTTTTTCTCGTCCATCTTTATTGCCGTTCAACCATAAGAGCATAAATAAGTACATAGGCAAGTGAGGGGATCCGTTGGATTAAGCATTCAGCATCCCCATGATCGAACACAGCCTCACGGGGGATCGACAAAGGGTCCAACCGAGGTGACGTGACATTGGTAAAGAAAGACACGTTACGGCCAAATGGTTGACAACAATGAAACAAGACCACAAGAGAGGATTTGACTGGACGGAGTCTTTTGTATGTCGTGCCGTTTGCGAATCATAACAAAGGTTAGGTGAGCGCGTAACAATATGACCCAAATGCTGCAACACGTAAGACAAATCACGCGTCGTATGTACTTTGGACCCTTTGAGAGAGGTAGACCATGGTCGTAGACCTTGAATAGAGCTTGCTTTCTGACAGCTGTCATTTTTTTAACGCAGGAAGATGGGGATGCAATGCAATTATGCTAGTAATATTACTAAACCTTGATTTCACGTTGCAAGCAGTGGATTCCCCTAGCTATAAGATCTTCTCAAGAGATATAACGATGACGACGATGGAAGCGGACGAGAGGACCAAAAACTGACAAGAGACCTTGAGGCTCGAGGACCCGGCAGGACGGAGAGTTTTACTTTTTGGTATGTATTGGCGCTCAGGGGACGGGATGGGACGGGATGGGATTGGCTTGGATGAGGTCTGATGCTATTTTTGTTCTTCTCTTTTAGGGGTGTTTTCCACATCGGTCGGACCATAACAAACTCCCGTCATCCCCAGAAGTCGACCACTTTTATTTTAGTGAATGACCTACTGTGCGTATGGGACCGACGGGCAAAGTGGATTTGGTAAGGATTCTTCTTTACGTGATGATTTCGGTAGAGGCGAGTTTTGACAGGGAAGGACTGACGTCGTAGCAACGAACCCTTGGAAGAAAGGGAGACGGAGGAAGAGGCAGCCGTTCAGTCTGCATGTTGATTGTCACAGAGGGTATGATGATGAGCCGCCAAGTCTTTGATATTTTATGCTGTTACTACTGATGCACATGAAAATCTGTGTCAAAAACTGTTGATCACCTTTTGTTGACGATGATGACGACGACTCACACTGATCGTGACAGGGGTGCGTGATCCACCAACGACGTCGACATACTGTACGTGTATGTACCTGAGTAAAGACGATAGGTTTGTGAAGCATTAGGGCTGTTTTCTAAATCAACAGACATAAAGCATAAAGTGTAGCGATGTTGGGGGGAATATAGAATCAGCACAGCATCAAAGAGACAACCTCTAAGAGATTTGACATGTGAGAACGGGTTGGTTATACGAACAGCCACAGCCATGCTTATGACTTGTGCAGCACAGGTAGGTTAGGTCTCCTGTCAGTTCGTCCCTAACAGTCAGTGGTCAATAGTCATGCATGTGAGAAGAAGGGGAAAACTTAAAACTTGGCTTCTGATCCATGCATACCTACCCGTGGAGACGGCCGTGCAGCAACGGAAACAATAGATCTTCAACATTTTCCTTGTTGGAGAAACGTTGTCGAATCGGTTAATGACAACTACCGCAAGGCGAAACATGCAGGCCTTTTCATTGTGGCTTTCTAAACGAAAGTCTATCATCGGTCAACTTTATCCGTAAAAATAAATATTAAATTGACAACAGAGATTTAGGTAACCAGAGCTAACCTAACCCATCGTTTCCAGCTTGGTCGATTCGTAAGTCTCGGCGCGCGGTGTGGCCGCCACAAACGAGCTGTTTCGGCTAAGGTAGTTCGACCTGAGCACTTGTTTTAGACAGCTTGAGCTTGGAGTTTTTCTTTTTTTTTTTTTTTTCTTTTATTCTCTCAGTAGGCAACTCTAAATGATAGAGGTTATTTGATAGACAATCACTACTGCATGGTAAAATCAACAGGCCGTTTGCTTATTATATCGTGTTTATCGTATTGTCCTTTGTGTTAAAATGGAGGTTGGTAGCGATAAGGGCGGATAATAGTAGGTCTCCCCTAAAAGCACAGCCTCCATCCATCAAAGGTCCCCCGTTCAGTACCACCCCGACCCAGATCCATGCCCATGCATATCGACTGCCTGGGCTACTCTGTACTGGGGCCTGCCAAATACGAGGCCCAGCAATCCAATTGCTGACCCGCTCCGTCCTTCTCCATTCCATTCCATAAGTCATCTTCCTTTGTTTGCCCAGCCCTGGTCTCTTTATAAGACTCCCACTCACCCTCATCACACGACTCTTGCATTTTTCTCGTGACTGTTATAGTCGACTTGCATATACAACCGTCTCTCGCTCACTCGCTGACTGACTCACCCACTCTCGCTCTTATTTCTGTCTTTGTTATTTACTTACATATCTCCAACAATTTCCGTCGTTTAGACTAAGGATCATATCCCACTTCGACGCTTTGTTGGTCGATCTTACTCTCGCTCTCGCAACTCATTTGACGGCCAATAATCCTTCCTTCTATCAAATAATCGCAGATAAAAACCAGTGCCATCCTCTGAATCGCGAACACTTTATTCGATTCAGATATTCGCATCGCATACGACAATTTATTTCTACGTTGATCACGGATAGCCAGCCGATCTCTCCACTTGGTCGTATATCCAGTTTGCGTCAACAGCAAGTTTATTAAAGCGCCATTACGCGTTTCTCTTCACCACTCCTGAACAGGGACGACAAGCTCCTCTCGACATCTCGACTGGTCATTCCTGTCTAATCACCCTTCATCGTCATTCTATCCGACACCCTCCGCAGTTACAACCGCCGACATGTACGCCACACGGTTTGTCAAGCTGCTACTGGTAGCTCTCGCTATTATCTGCGTCGCCCAGGCATCATGGATCGACCTCAACAAAATCCACCTCAAGGAGCGTCGAGTTATGCGAAGAGCAAGCCCTAGTCAAAAACCCGAGGACGTCATAGCAAGTGCAACACTACCAATCGATGTACCCTCGGTTTCTCAGGCAGAACCAGATACAGCTGCTCCCACGGACGCAGTAGACTCCAAGTCTGATGCACCTGTCGATACCGCCTCCGATGAAGCTACCCAGGCTACCGACGAGCCTTCAAAGGCATCTGCTACTGCTGCTGAGTCTACTGCCGATAAACCTGCAGAGACCACGCCCGCGGAGCCTTCCCCCACCAAGGACAGCTCTACTACCAAGGCTGTCGAGAAATCTACCGCTGCCGATAGCAAGCCCGCCGAGACTTCTGCTCCTGCACCCACCGAGGCCACCGACGACACACAGTCTACTGCCGCTGCTTCTGCCACTGACGAGAACACCGCTGCCGAGTCGACAGCGGCGGCTGCTTCATCTACCACCGCCGCCGCCAACAGCAGCAAGAACCAAAACGATGACACCAGCAGCACTGCAACCGGTAGCGACGAGGAGGCCAGCAGCACTGCAGCCGAGAAAGACACTCGAACTACCGCCAAGCCTGTCACCTCTACCCACATTGCCGTTGTCACGAGGACCAACGACAATGGTGATCTCGAGACTATGACCACTACGAGTGTGTCTACCTCTACACCTGGACTCAGCGACGGTGATGACGACGGCAGCTCCTCTGGCATGTCAACCAAGACTCGCAACACTGTTATTGGCGTTGTTGTCGGTATTGGTGGTGCTATTGTCGTCGGTGCTCTTGGTCTGGTTGCCTGGAGAATCTGGGGACGCAAGAAGCACAACGAAGAGGCTGATGGTCTCATGGACTTTGACGAGTCCAACAGCCACAGCCGCCCCAACAGCAACGGCCCTTACCACAGTATTGAGAAGACCGAGTACAACAGTGTTGGTAGTGCTGGTCCCCAGCGCAGCCCATTCGCGTCGACGTTAGAGAATTACCATCAACCAACGCCTGTAAACGCATCATCCAACTTTTAGTCATGAGAAGACGAACCTCTTCATCTTTTTTTCTTTTTTCCTTTAGCATGTTTGATCAAAAAGCATTATTATTACTCTATCATCCCATTTCATCGGTTTAAATGGACTCAGGGTTATCGCGGGTGGCGTTCTCGGACACGAATCATTTGGACGGTTCATATAGAAAGTGTTGTACGAATTTGATAACGAAAGTCACGGCTGCAATTGACTGAAGCAGCATCACAAACTCCGCGTTCGCATTTGCATGACCCGGTACAAGTCCCAATTTCTGAATTATCTGGAGAGTGGACATGATTACATATCTTTGATCTTTCTTCCTTCTCCTGGCCTTGAGCCCACTAGAGCTCATCGGCGTCGGAATGGGTCACCTGCCTATTACATCAATATGTATCGATAAACTCAACTAGTAATACTTTGTCAATATCGACTTGTACGGTATGCTCCTGTATTGTGATTGATTATGCGTGATTGACATGTGCTCACGGGTTGGGGTATTGAATACTACTCGGTCGACTGAAGTGCTAACTGACCCTCCCTCTGCTTGACAATACCACTGTTCGAATTAGGACCGCAATGAGTCTCGGAGATTATTATAGGGTCGATGGTTTTCGTCTTCCATTGAGTCTCTTATTAACCATAGACTGGTATTCGACCCTGATGTTCTTGGTAATTAATTACCCTACCCTGTAGTATCGGCAAGTAAGTTCACACTCTCATTCTGCCACAAGATTAGTAGTTTGTTAATTGTAGCAAATACAAGTCACATTGTTGGCGCTCTTAGTGTATACGTTCAGCCCTTTCGTATTTGGAACTTGCTACACTCATCGATCCTTTTGCTTGACCGCAAACATTACGCGACCCGACCTGACGGGCTGTGTTCGATCTACACAACTGCCGAGGTGGTGATCGATGTAGAACGATTTTCCTTCGTTCCGATACAGGCTTGTGGCTAGCAGATCAAAATAATGATAGCTGCCGAGAGTACGAAAAACCCTCCGCCATTTGGTAAAGAATACATATATATGCACGGCACCCAAACTTGTACGACCAGCGACTAACATCAGTATCAGAGCATATAAATAGTAGCACTGCCAGTGCAAGAGCCTCAAAATCCCAGTCTCGTGCTTCGACTCATGTACTTACACACAAAAAGTCGCTCTGGTAGAGCTGTAGCCAGGAGTTCCCTTGTAGTGATCAGCCACCGCATGGATGTTGTGCTGTTAGGATCTGATGCATATTACGGAGAAATCGGTCTCTTATTCAGAAGCGAGGCGAACAATCCCAATGAAACGATGGGCCGACAACTAAGCGAACCCCATATCGGTGTGCTCTCCAAGCGAGACGCTCAAGATAGTGCATTCTGTAGTCTGTAGTTGGATCGACATGATTTGAGTTTCGCATAATTACCTAAACTAAAGTTATAACTCTCCCTCCACAGGCGCTGGACGGAGCTTGGAAAGGGAAAGCTGGGTGCCTGAGCTAGCATTCCAAACGCAGTCCATAGCAAGGTGGAGGAGGCCCGAGTTAGCTCCAGGTACAGGCGGGTGCGGGCCCGGTGTATTTAAGGGTCCTACTGTACAGAGTAGGCTGTACATGAAAAGTCAATGGCGTGGAGGCAAAACAAAGAAAGGGGGGAAGCGCAAAGAATCTGGCCTTCGACCCGCCGAGAAAGAATACAAAGACATTGGCGATGATGAGTACAAGGCTATCATATCACGCATTCCATATCCTGATGATAGTGAGTGTTTTGGGACGATGTGATGAGTTGTTCAACCTGAACTCGACCTAAAACTCCGGGGAAATGTTCCACGAAGCAAACCCACATCGCCTATTGGTCTATCCCAGCAAGGGTAATGTCCATGCATGGACATCCCTCGAATCATGGAAGAAATGGGCCAAAATAAACAAATCCCTGGCCCGCAGAAGTAAAGGAGCTTCAGCATACCTATCGATCGAGAGACTGCAAGTCATCATAAAACCGTCACTTCAGGCTGAAAACCTGGAGGCCACGCAGCAAGTCTGAGCAATCAGGTCGAGTTGTTTTGTTAGGCGATGCCAGCGAAGCAACCAGCACCGGGTCGTATCGTGCTGATGTGCGGGCCGAGATCAAAGGGTCTAGAAACGAGAAATTGATAATGAGTACACCGGACAGTAGCAGACCGTGATGCCGATGGAGGTATCCCCTATCTTTCATCTTGTTTATTGCTTCGAAATTCTTCCAAGATGCTAGGGGCCCTTGCCGAAATTACGTCGTGCTAATGCGGGTACTCGTAGAGTGCGGGTCTCATTACAACATGAACAAGGCGTTTCTTTGAAGGTACCTACTGTACGGACTGTACGGATATCGTCTGAGGATGAAGGGAACCAGGTGCTGTAAGTAAGAGCGAGTAAGGTCAAGTTCCAGTGGCCAACTGAAGAGGAATAATCACTGCCAATCTCTCTGCACTGCAGCGTCACGGGGAGCAAAACAAAAAGAAAATTGGGACACCTCATACGCCCAGAATTGGAAGTGGCTGCTGCGGGACTGGTTAGCAGTTAGCACTGACGTTGAGCTAATTCGAGGCAGGAGCAACAGGTACAGCACGTACGAGCCGGTACATCCCAAATGAAGCATTGAGGTTCCATCTCGACCACTCATTATCGAATGAAGCTCTCATGTAATCTCATCCTATCCCTCCTTCTCATTCGAGACCGACGTCTTCATTTCATTCTCTTCGCTCCGCAACTTACTTCCTCTCTTCCACTTCTTGTTTCTCCTCCTCTCTCATCTCGTTGTTATAGGCCGTTTGACTCCCCCAACTGATAATAATTCAACCCCCCAGATGAGTCCGGCCGCATTGTCTTTATCCCCTTGTCTTCTTTTGGCCACTCTTTTCTTTTCATGAGGCCGTTTCCTTAGGTTCTCGATATACACTTTTTTTTCTGGTATTTCGCGCCCCCCCTGGTGGTCCGTTTCCACACCCCGGAAATTTCCCACCTACGCTGCGCTCGCAGCACAGGCAAACCGTCATTCCGATCGCCCCTTTATTAATAAAGTCGAACAACGCGTCGCGCACCTAAATTCTTCCTCGACCGTTAGAAATACCGGCCACGAATTTGGTTTTGCAACACTGTGTCCCTTCCTCAGGCCTTCGAGATCGGCTTTTTAATCCAAGCGACCGACCTTGAGAGAAAAGGACAGGCTCTATTCGAGACTCAGCTGCAGACGTATTCTTGGTCTGCACTGATCTCCCTGAGTGAGTAAACTGAACCACTTTTCCCTCCTTTTGGTCTTGGACATGTGTAAGCTTGCAGAGCACACATTCGTCTCCAGACGCCACTGCATAACTGACAGCCGCTGACTGGGAGCCACCGAATGAACAGGCTACTGTAAAGACGTCTTCTACAACGTCAACAGCTGCTCCTCCTGGTGCATCCGCACAGGACGGTCACGGAGCTTCACCCTCTCGATCCCGCCCTGCCTCACCGGCCTCACCAGCTTTGTCGAACACTTCAACTATCGACGGCGAAGAGGAGATAGAGTCTTCTCCCGTCCTTGTTACTCTCCAAGCTCCTCGACTTCCGGAAAGAGCTCTACAATTTTTGAGGACACCACCTCCCGAGGCGACCCAATTTGTTACAGCTAGCTGGGGTTCCCCATATCCTGAATCGGATAGCAACCTCCGTCGTCGAAGCGTGAGTAGTGAAGGCTCAGACGAATCTCCAATCCACCATCTGGACATCGAGACGCCCTTTCTCCGCCCAATTCCTGATCTACTACGATCGCAGTCAGATCCACAAAGCTCTTCGCTGAGTGCTGCCGCCGCTGTCCTTGCAAACCGTGCTCGCCGACCGACCCGTGGACTTACTGAAGACTGGATACGCACTCATACAACCGACGACCCCAACGAAGAGAGTCGACATTGGTTCAGTGACGGAAGTGAAGACGAGAACTCTTCGTTGAGCGGCTCCGAACCTGGTTGGCTGGAAGAGGGTGAAATTCGCACTCCACGAGCCCTACGGAGATCAAGAAACGTGTCTCGAGAAGGATCTGCGCACCAACCTCGGGCCAGATCTAGTATCGAGACTCTCAGACCAGGGGATTCCCTAAGTCCCAAAACGGGACAAAACAGCAGTATGGCGACCTCCGAAGCCGCACCAGCAACGCATGATGCGGCTAGCGACAGGTCTGAGGCCGCCCCTACCTCGGAAGTACCTGTCGCAGAAACTACAGATAAGCGTATCCCCAATGGCACTGTCAAGGGGGAACCTGCGCTGCCCGCAACACCGAAGAAGGGCACACGAAAGCCTCTTCCCAAGGAGCCTGCACCGACACCTCGCTTGAAAAAGAAGGTCCCATGGAGAGGCAAGAATATCATGGTTCTTATCCCACGGGATACTGGACGAGGAAAACCTGGCAGTGCGCCCATGCCCCTCCGCCAGGATGAGATAGAACGAATGTTTGCCTCTTGGGGTGAGCTCGGATACGATATTTCAGGGTTTGATTTGGAGGTCGAGGGCTACCAAGTAGAAGGCACAGCGGATTCTCAAACTCGAGATACTTGGCCCGATTTCGATGACGTGGTTAAGGAAAGGGAACAGCGTAGTTTCCAGGTCACACTTCCTGATTTGGATGGTTGGAAGAAGTACGAGGCGGATCTTCAAGAGGCCAAACTACGGGCGCTTGGCGTATCCTTTGGTGATGACGAGCCCAAGCCCTCGCCTGCTACAACAGACCTCAGCCGCCAGCCGTCTGCTCAATACCCTCCGCTCCCCTTCTCTCCACCTCTACCAACATCATCAGCCTCCAGCAATCATGGCATACCTGGATTTCAGCCTGGCCACTTCACACGACCATCCACAAACAGCCCCGGCCTATCACATGGCGCTTCACCACTCTCCTTTGGAGGCATGCCCGGCAAGTTCAACCCCAGGCAATCTATCTCGTTTCCTGCCAACAGTTCGCCTTTCGGTTTCCAACAACCCCCGCAAGGGTGGCCTGGCCTTAACCGCCATGATTCACCTTCTCTCATGGGCATGATGTCTCCTCATTCGCCTTATGGAGGACCAGAAAGCCCTGGCATGAACATTCACCAACGTCACCAGTCTCTGCAATATCCTATGATGCCTCACCAGCAATTCTCATATTTGCAGCCTGCTCGTAACTCCCCTCGTCTGCAAGAGGTTCGAGAGGACGAGGAAGAAGCCCCCAGCAAGAGTCCCTCGATGACACCGGAGCCGTCTCAACAACAAAACACCGACACTCTGCAAGCTGAGATTGATGATGCCGAGTATCACTTGGAAGAGCAACTTCGTAACGAGTTGGAGCATGAGGACTACAATCCACAGCCTCAAAACGAGCAGCCTGCAGCCTTCCCAGATCCTTTTGTACCTGCACAGAGCCACCAAGCTCCCAATCAGTTCCCCGTCCAGGAACGGTTTGCTAATGAGCAGTCGAAACCCCTTGTACTGCATCATCCTCGACCTCACAGCCGTGGCCACTCACTGTCACAAGGTTACTTCCGTGACCACAATGAAAACAGCGTCACTGCTGATGAGAGCAACCTCACTAAGTTCAGCAGCCTCAACGAAATCCCCGAGTCTCGTAAAACTGACGAGGCTTACGAGATTGAGACCAACCCTAGCAATCTTGGTACACCTGTCCAGGAGATCGATTTCCCTGGATTTGGCCACCAGAAGAATTTCTCCACAGCCAGCAACCCCTGGAACGACTCCGGCTCAGTCAGCAGCGGCAACAAGATGGATCGACGCTCAAGTCATGCCAGCAAACCCTCGCTGTCTAAGCTTAATGTGCAGGCACCGGAGTTTAAATTCAACCCTGCCAGCTCTTTTACTCCTGGCCAATTCGACTTCGGCAGCAAGAGTAGCACTTTCCAACCAGGTGCTAGTAGCTTTGAACCTGCTGCTAAGGCCTTCGAACCAACGGCCAGTGCATTCCAGCCTGGCGTAGGAAGCTTTCATCCCGGCGCGAGCAGCTTCCAACCTGGCGCAAGCGCTTTCATGCCTGGCGCTGGCAGCTTCCAGCCTACTGCCAGCACCTTCGAACCTGCTGGTTTCCAACCTGCAGTGTTCCAAGCCGACACTGACTTTTCTGGTGCAAACATGTGTAGCTCCCCACCCGCGAAGCAGACTTCACACGTTACGCCGGCCAAGATCAATGTGAATGCCCCGCCTTTCTCACCAGGCGAAAGTGCTTTCAGCTTCTCTACTACGGGTCCCAAGTTCAATGTTACTGCACCTGCATTCACGCCCAACTCTGATTCTTTCACCAGCCCGGTCAGTCAGGGCAAACATGGTAGCATCTTCGGAAGCATTGACCTCAGCTCTAATGAACTGCAATCGAGCAAGAAGTCCAAGGCGGTGCCAATTGTTAGACCATCAAGTCAATCATCTGCTAAATCGGAAGAGCTCGAGGAGCAATTCGATGCTGATGGTCGACCTACTGCTGATGAAACCAGATTTAAGCGAGCACGCAGCTCTGCCCCTGACGGCGATGACGTGCCGTTGTTTGCAGAGCAGCCTAATGAACAAGATGGTTCGCCGCAAGAAACTCAACAAACAACGCAGGATGAGCATCTGCCTGCTGATACATCCATGTCTTCTATGCTCACTTCCGATCAAATCGATACCAAGGCTACCACCGCTGCTCCATCCGTGGCGCCTTCTGTGGCCTCGGCCACTGAGAACAACTGGAAGCCTTTTGAGTTTGAATCCAACCAGGATATGCAAAGCTTCAACGATGCCCGTCCCTTTGGCGAAGAAGACTTCACACATGGTCACAAGAAGACTTTGTCTGCCAATGCCAATGCCGAAGCCTTCAAGCCGGGTGCGAGTTCTTATGGGGAAACCACGCAGACTGGGCCAGAAGATGAGGTGTCTGACGTTTCCCCCGAGGCTAGCCCTGTACCTGCCGCCGCTACTTCTGGCCTTGGCGCTTCTCGATTCAACACCAATCAACCTCCAAGGACATCGTCTAAGGGACTCGGTGCTTCTCGCTTCGCCGATCCTGTTAAGCCGGCTAAGGGTCTGGCTGCTTCCAGATTCGCTAAGAGCCCTACGCCTGAGGAGAAACCTCTCCCTCCTGTACCCGTCGAGGATGACATCGTCTCATCAGTCGAAGAGGACGAGGTGCCCCAGCTTTCAGCTACTGCGCTGCCTGCTGGTGGTCGTGGCAGCAACGAGCCCACCTTTGAGGAAATTGATGCTGTTATGGACCAGTTCTTTGATAACCCCACCATGGGTGTTAACAAAACTCATGAATCTGGTCAGTGGCAGCAGAGCAGCCCGGTTCGTAACCTGTCCGCTGTTGCCAACTCTTCGCCCTACAAATTGGAGCCTGCAGGCGACCACTACACCCGTGAAGAGGCCAGTTTAACTCCCCGGGAGTATCACGCCCTCTCCGGAAGTTCTGTCCAACCCATGCCCAGCACAGAGATCGAGGATCCCTTCCTCGACCCCCCTCTGGCCAACGTAGGTGATGCTATCGATGGTGAGAGCCTGCCAGCTAGCGACTGGGAGGGTGCTTTTACTGAGGATGAGCATGACAAATTGGAAAACCGCGCCCAGTTCTTCGACGGCCGCGTCAACCAAGTCGTCGGCAATCTGTTGGCATCTCGTCTCGAACCAATGGAAAAGACGCTTTTCTCTATCCAACAAGTTCTGGCAACCCGTGCCCGTGGTACCCCTTCTTCTCGCCGCGATATGCGCAGCATTTCTGCCGAACTTCAACAAAGTGACGCCGATGACGAGGATGAGGAGCCTATGTTCCGCCGCTCCATGAGCCCTCGAAGGGACCGTCGCCTAGACCAGATTCGAATTGCAGTCATGGAAGGACTGCAGGCTCAGCAGCGCAGCAACCTGGAGGCCTCGCCAGCCCCTGCTTCTGGACAAGCGTTTTCAGAAACCCTTCCCACGGCTATCCTCGAAGCCCTGGAAGAACTCAAGCAGCAGTCTAACCACAACGCCAACCGCGATGATGTTCTGAAGAAGATGATCCAGGAGGCTGTTCAGGCTAGCGCACCTGCTGCTGCTAAATCCGATGAAGTTGAAAACTCGAAGATTACTGAGCTTCAGAATAAGATCACCGACCTCGAGCAGCGTCTTTATTTTGAGCAGACTAAGGTCGAGAGCGAAGTTTCTGAGCGACGTGCCGCCGAGGATATGGCAGCTGAGCTTGTGCGCAAACTTCAAACGGCCGAAACCCGCATTGAGGTCGAGATCATTAACCGTAGTGTTTTCGACCAGCGTGTGGCTGACCTTGAGGAGCGACTTCGAGGAGCCGAAGAACTCAGCGAAGAATCAATTCTTGCTCGCCGAGCTGCTGAAGACAAATTTACCGAATCCCGTGTCCACCAAGAGACCGCTGCTGAAGAGGTGGTTCGTCTCCGCGAACTGGTTGAGCAGAGAGACCATAAGCTGCGTTCGCTGGAGCAAGCAAACAACAAGAGCTCCATGCGTATCGCTCTATTGGAGGCTGCTCAGAACAATGCCACCCAGGCCCAGCACGAAGCCATTTCCAAGTGCAAGGTTATGGAAGTCGAGCTCAAGGATGTTCGCCAAGACAATCACCACTGGCGTGCCGAGGCTGAGCGTTACGACGAGTCTGCTCGACAGAAGGGTGCCGAGTTGAACCGCGCATTGGAAGACAACCAGCACATGCAGAAGTCCCTCGTCACTCTCACTACTCAGCTTGAGGAGAATGAACGTATCCGCGAATCTTGGCGTGGCAAGTTTGTCTCTCTTCAAGACGACATGGGCAGGGCTGCTCGTGAAATTGCCGAAGACAATGCGCGTCGCATCAAGAAGGACCAGGCTATGCTTGCTAGACAAGAGGTCTTGGATGCTCGTCTTCAAGCCGAGGCTAAGACCCGCGAGCGTCTGGAGATCGAGATGGATCGCCTGCAATCAAACGAACGATCTGGTATGCGTGCAAACAACGAATGCGCTCGCCTGGAAGGCATCATTGGCGAGCTGAAGACCGAAAACTCCAAACTCGAGCAGAAGGCTATGCGCTACCAACGTGAGTTTGAGGAGGCCCGCGAATCCGGCCTTAGTGAAGTCAAGAGAACTCGAATGGCTTTACAAACCGAGATCGATGCCGCCAACAACCAAGTCAACTACATCCGCGAGGAACTTGAAGAGCAGAACTCCAAGCTTCGTGCCGAGCTTGATAATGTCAGACTTGATGTCGACACCGCCAAGGCTCAGAACGAGATGCTTCTTGAAGAGGCCGAGAACACCAAGACAGTCGAGCTTG
Organism: Fusarium pseudograminearum CS3096; assembly: GCF_000303195.2. Taxonomy (NCBI): domain Eukaryota; kingdom Fungi; phylum Ascomycota; class Sordariomycetes; order Hypocreales; family Nectriaceae; genus Fusarium; species Fusarium pseudograminearum. The sequence goes on along the minus strand of NC_031952.1, from coordinate 2,650,483 downwards.
GGGAACTCACTCGCAAGCATCAGAACGAGATGGAGGATCTGCAAACTCGATATGAGCGACGAGTTCACAATGCCCAGGAGGATGCCCACAAGACTGAGCAACACCTTCTTGAACGTCTCAGTTTGTCAGCCTCCAAGACTGAGCATCTTCAAGATCGCATTCTCCATCTTGAAGACAAGCTTGAGATTGCGAAGCAGGCTGCCGCCGCTGCCGCACAAGCTGCCAAATCTGCAGGAGTCGATGTTAACGTTCATGTAACCCAACCCAGAAGGGCCACTCGTGATCTCGATCTGCCGGAAAGGATTTCTCCCCAGGCTCTCCGTGAATCCATCATGGTCCTCCAAGAACAACTTCAGGCTCGCGAGCAGCGCATCGAGGAGCTGGAGCAGTCGCTATCTAAGACTGACCCCGAAGCCAGCACCAAGATCACTAAGCGTGATGACGAAATCACTTGGTTGCGGGAGCTCCTTGCCGTCAGGCACGAGAACTTGCAGGACATTATCGCAGCCCTTCAAAGCGACTCGTTTGATCGTGACGCAGTGAAGGATGCCGCGATCAGACTCAAGGCAAATCTCCAGATGGAGGAACAGGAGCGAGAGAGGGCTATGAACGGTGGCTCCGCCATCAACCTACCCAATATCGCCCAAACAATTCAGAATGCTACGCCTCGAGTGGCGCAAACTATTGGACCCTTGGCGGCTGCTTGGGGCAACTGGCGAAAGGGTAACCGTAGCCAGTCCTCGCTCAGCAGCCTCTCTGGCGTCCTTCGTTCTCCAGCCCCTAGACAAAGAGCCACCCCCTCGCGCAGCAACTCAACCTCCCAGAACAAGCCTATGGGTGGTCTCATGACACCTCCCGCTTCCAGCGTACGACAAACACCGCCAGTTGACAACAAGCCTCAGCCTACTGCGTTTGCCAGCACTGGGCGTCGCTTTCCGTCGCAAAGCCATGCCCCTGGACGAGCACGAGGAGCTTCAAATACCTCACACAGAGCGGAACAAGCCATCGCCACACCACCGCTTATCGAATCAGAGGATGAGCCCATGACTCCTCCGATGATGCGAACGAGCGGCTATGATTCGGATGCGCAGCCCGGGGATTTTGATGATAATGATTTCTTCGAGGATTAGTGGAAGAAAGGCATCTCTGCTTTGATCCGGGAGACGCATGTCATGACTATTTATAAGCAATATTTCCTTTGTCAAACACAACAAAAAAACGGCTGATGCATAAGTATTTGCGCTGCACATTATTATACCAGTTTCACCGAGACTGCGAACCTAGAAAGATACCCCCTTTTGGATTCATGTTTATGCCACAGATTGGGATTTGTTTGTTTTTTGTTTTCGCCGAGCATTCTTTGCCTTTAATTCTTTCACTCCGTTAGGAAGCCTGTGTCTTTGGAGGTTCATCTTATAAAAGATAACCGTGAAAGCTTATAAGAAAAGGGAAAAACACAGAAAAAAAAACGATTTCGGTTCAACAGGTTTTGATATTTCAGTACTTCCCTCACTGTCGTTTGCATAGCGGTGTGGTAAATGTCATTTCGACGCGACAACGCATTCGAGACGATTGCTTGTTGTATATAATCATAATTCACTCTCAAAAGAACAATTAGAATGAGATTTAATGAGTTAATTTCAAGAACATCCTGGCATGCTGTGACTACCATCAGTTTGTTGAGCATTCAATTCAATTTAGTATAAATTTAGAATGGTTCTTGACAAAACGCCAAGCTTGTCTTGCTTCATTATTTATATCCTGGTATTGCTATGTGAATCCGCGATGACTCTGGTGTCCAAAGTGTATAATATATATTCTAGTTACTGCTCAGCAACTTCTCTACAGCCCATTTCACTGAGAAGTTACGCAGGTCTGAATAGTGTTGACCCACGCCAACAAACAGGACCGGAACGTTGGTTGCATGAACGAGGCTGACAAGAGTACCAACCATGTCGCCGACAGTATCACACTTGGAGATGATGAAGCCGTCTAGTGTGCGGACAGCGCCGAAGGCAGCGTTGAAGTTGCGGGCTTGGGCGACTGAGTCGGTACCAACGAGAGCCTTGTAGATTTGTTAACAGGCGAACAGCAAATAGTGTGGGGAAATAGTCACTTACTTCGCCAACCATGAGGATCTTGTCAGGCTGAGCAAACTTGGCAAACTTCTCGAGAGAAGACATGAGTCGCTGGTCATTGTGCCTTCTACCAGCTGTGTCGATGAGGACAACGTCGTAACCTTCTTGCGCAGCATGGCTCACAGCATCCTTGGCGACAGTGGCAGCATCCTTGCCATAACCCTTTTGGTAAAGTTCAACGCGACCACCCTCACGGGCCGTCAACTCCTTGAGGTTGCGGACGTGAACAGCAAGCTGCTCGACGGCACCGGAACGGAAAGTGTCACCGGCGGCGATGAGAACCTTGTACTTGTTCTGGAGAAGGAAGAAGCAGATCTTGGAAAGGTTGGTGGACTTGCCCACACCGTTCACGCCGACAATGGACATGACATAGGGACGGGGCTTGCGGAGGGATGTCACTGAAGGAGCAGTGATGGCGTCAATCTCACGTAAAAGATCGAGCGATGATGTGGGGGTGAGCATCTTTGTTAGCGAGGCTTCCATAGCGGCTTGGATCCTGGCGTTGATACCTATTGCACACATTAGTATTTGGGTTCGTAGTGTAAGGTTGGGGTTAAAACATACTCTCGAAACTGCCAGTCTTGACACCAACCAACTCCTTCTCCACACCTTCGCAAAGTCGGACAGCAGCCTCTCGGGCTACGTTCTTCTGCAGCAGGTGCTCCTCCATGCCCTTCATAGCCTTGTCGAGATCTTCCTTGGTCAAAGTCTTGCCTCCGACAACATTACGGAAGAGACCACTGATGGCACTAACACCGGTACCCAAAAGACCAGACTTGGATTGTGACTTTGTTTCTGCTGCCTTCTCTGCTTCCGAGGCCAAGATCTCGTGAACCTCATCACCCAAGTCCTTCAACACGAACTTGCCCTTTGACGTCGAGCCCCATGTATTTGAGTCGATCTCGTCCAAGGCGGTTGACCTTCCTTCAGCTTCCGAATCACTGGTGGCTTGCGCTTTGGAGTAGTCAAGTTGGACATCGTCGTCCTCATCCGCGAAGCCATCGGCGTCCCACTTACGGCCCTTCTTGACGGCTGTCTTCTTCTTTCGGGGCGCTTCGTCGCCGGAAGAGGCGGGAGCGGACGTTTGGTTCTTTGCCTTGCGCGCACGTCGCGAGATCTTTGCGATAGGGCCACCCTTTGCGGAGAGGAGGTGATTGCTTGGTGTGCCGGGTCGCGATCCATTTGGAGTCAAGGCGGGGGTAGACTCGTCAGCTGACAGGGCATCATGAGGTCCATTGAGGTGGCGCCCTCGGTATGTTAAACCTGGCGCAACAGGAGGTTCGTCGGCGGTATTTCTTGGGATGATTTCCTCTTCTAATGGGATTGCGCCGGCCGTGATGGTGGTGGAGGGGACCTTGGTACTAGTTTGGTCGAGCTCCTCGATTTGCACGTCGAAGTATTCATCAAAGGCATGGCATTCGACGAGGGTCGTGTGCGGCTTCGTTAATTGCTCGCCGTAGAGCTTGACGAAGATGGTCTTGATATTGTCGACGAGTTTATCCACCCATGAGAGGTGTAGGAGGGATCGGTAGACAGCCTGAGGATGGGAGTGGGGACGTCAGCGCCGAGGATCGGGGGCAAAAGAAGCCATCATGACAAGTAAAAGTAAAGTACTCACGACGAAGATGATGCCCAATTCCTTGACAAGAGTCCACTTGAGAGTGTGCTGGTCGCTCTTGTAAGGAGGATTGGCAGAGGCTGACCTCGAGTCGCTGAGGGCAATGGCGCCACTCTTCTCTTCAATAAAGGTATCGGCGATGAAGTTGTTGATGATGGAAGGGTTTATGGCAGTGTATGTGCGCGACCAGACGACGACACCCGAAGTGGTTAATATCTCGAATGAGTCTAACATTTTGTGAGTTTCTCTTCTCTGGGATTTGAAGTGTTGAAGTCGAGAATGGTGATGTTGGTGAGAGAATTGGAGTTGGGAGGCAAAAGATGAACGAGATGGTAGATGTGGCTACAGTCAGTACCTAACAATAGAGTAGTAACCCAGATAAGATAAAACCGCTGCATATCAAAATGAGGGACTGTCCTGACCCGGACACGCCGTACTGCGCATGGGCCTGGGCCCTTCCCCAAGATTCAACCCTAACGGTCAACAGGTACCGACTCAGCGAAGTACTATTTCGGTACATTGTTATATAGGTAGTTGCTCAACCGTTTTGTTAGTCAATATAATAGACTTATATACATAAGCAGATAAAGGAATGAACGATTAATTAAAATGCATTCAATCTATGCACCTACATACGTGCCCCACTGCATTTAAAAGAGAAATCACGTGTACATTGGAGAAACGAACAGGGGCTGACGTCTAAGCTCCAGGTTCCTTTGGAGGTAGGCTGGAGCTCTCCATGATGCTAGCGCCCAATCAGAGAGAATCGAACACATTTCCCAGAACTGGTCCAAACCAAACACAACACCAGCTCCATCTCGTCATCACCAATTCTACTCAACTCACATAACAAGGAATCACCAGCGTCGCACCGGAATAGCATCAACACCTCTTCAAACGCCCACTACCTCCTCTTAACCCGCCATGCAACGAGCGGCCTACGCGCAGTCACCCCCCCTTCATCACCCAGTTCCCCAGCATGTCTCGACCGTCCCTCAACTAAGATCGCCTCCTCCGCCTCCAGGCTCTGCGCAGTCGCAGCAGGGCTACGCTGCTAATGCCGGAGGAAACCCATATCAGCAGCAGGGAGGCAACAGCGGCAATGTGTTTGGCGCATATGGCAACTTTATGAGCGATCCCACAGCGCAGGTGGCGGCGCAATTTGGTCAGACGGCGTTTAGACATGGACAGGAGTATGTGGAACAGAACGTGAGTCTTGGGAAGCATTTATTTGGTGGTAATATGACACTGACTTCAACAGCTAGGTCGATATGTTAACGTCTCCGCCCTGAAACACTACTTCAACGTCTCCAACTCGTATGTCGTCAACAAGCTCTTCCTCGTCCTTTTCCCTTGGAGGCACAAGCCTTGGTCGCGAAAGCAGGCCGTTGGACAAAACGGACAGGATGGCTGGTATCTGCCTCCGCGAGACGACATCAACAGTCCCGATATGTACATCCCAGGTGTGTAGCGCAAAACACTGGTGTTTCGAACTGAACGGAGGGCTAACCACGATATAGTTATGGCTCTGGTGACATATATCCTTCTCTCGACTTTGATCGCCGGTCTCAACCACCAGTTCCAACCAGAACTCCTCGGAAAGACAGCCACAATCAGTCTTATAGTCGTTATCGTCGAGATCTTCTTCCTCAAGCTTGGATGTTATCTCCTGAGTATCTCCAGCCAATCGCAGCTCCTTGACCTGATTGCCTACTCGGGATACAAGTTCGTTGGAATCATCGTCACTGTCGTCGTTGCTGAGATCCTCAACGGCGGCAAGGGCACTGGTGGCTGGGTCGGCTGGTTGATCTTTTTCTACACCTACCTGGCAAACTCGCTCTTCCTGGTACGTTTCCTAATCATTAGACAGTACATATATGCTAACTATCCCTTCAGATGCGATCGCTCAAGTATGTCCTTCTCCCCGAGACTGCAGCTGGCGTTAGTGGCGGACCTATGCAGACGGACTCTCGAGCCAAGCGCAGCCAACGCACTAAGTTCCTCTTTATGTACTCCTACTTTGTGCAGCTCTTCTTCATGTGGATTCTCACCAGGGCATAAACGGCAATTTCAACTCGAGCGCGACAGCTATTATGTCAAAGACATTCATTCACAAAGGAGTTTACGAGACCTGGTGGTGTCTGGTGGATACAAAAGTTGAGTCAATAAAGGAATGAAGATGGTAATGAGGGATGACTGGGGGATGTACGATAACTATTTGGGTTGAATGATGAAGCATCAAAGAGACGTCAAACTATTCGTTCGACGATATTATAGAATTGCTTACCTACTGCCTGAATTGTTGCAGTAGTAATTTGCATGGCGACTTGGGATATATTAAGAGTGTAATTGACACCGGCTGATTGAAAGGACACGCAGCCAGACTACGACTCTGACTCAAGATTTTCTACAATCTACTGCACGTCATTCCCGTACATCTGGGCGCTTGCTCAATGTCTCACTGTTCACGATAACACTTCAAGTATTTTTTTTCCATGATTGCACATGATACAACAACAATCCACTGCTAAGTAGCGACGACTTTCAACGTATTCAGTACCAGGGTGTCATCAGAAATCCTGGCTCGCCTATCTTAGCGCCGATCTCATGGTGGCATTTACTCAACTCAACACGTCTCTTCTCTCTTCTGAATTACATCTACCAACCTTGACGTATAGACTGCCAAATAACACCCAAACTCATCCAAAATGAGCCTTCAGTATCCTCCTGTGATCATGGCCACTATCCAGAGTGCTGCTCTGGGTGGCATCGCCAATGTCTTGGCCCAAGTCATTACAGCCTATAGAGCTGGGGTAAGTCGACACACTCATCTGTTGTCTTTGACTCTTCACTCGGTCTAGATACTAACTAGTTTGTCTCGTACAGACAGATGTCGTTATAGATTGGGTTCCCGTCTTCCAGTTCCTACTATTCAACATTATTTGCACACCACCCAACTTCTACTGGTGACCCTCAGTCTTATTTCATTGCCTCGAAACTTCACTAATATTCCATCAGGCAAGACTTTCTTGAATCAACGTTCCCAGCACACCCTGAGGAACCCTCTAAGCCCAAGGATCCCAAAGGCGCTGCAAAGGCTCAGCCCAAGCTCTCAGTCCGCAACACCCTCATCAAGTTCACCTTGGACCAGACTGCTGGTGCCGCTGCGAACACGCTTCTCTTTAGCACATACGTTCACGCCCTCCGATTTGCCATCAAGGATGTCCCTGTCATCACTAGCCTTCCTAAGGCTGTTACTTACTGGACTTCCCCGCGTACCATTGACTTTAGTCGAGTCGACTGGACCGTAGTCTGGAAGGCTGCCAAGGCCGACTTTGCTCCCCTCATCTATGCCGGTTGGAAGCTCTGGCCTGCTGTGAGCATCGTCAACTTTGCTGCTATCAAGACTGTCGAGGGACGCAACCTTGTTGGTGCCCTGGCAGGTGTTGCTTGGGGAATTTACATGAGCCTCATTGCCGCACAGTAAATGATTTGCAGAAAATTGGTGTTTGGCCAAGTCGAGAGATTCTCAACTGAATAAGGAGCTTGTTTGGCCATATTTTATAGCTTCTAGACGGAGTAAGGCCATGTCCTTAACTGAGCATAGGTGAATATTGCAAGTGTTGGAGAGAAAGGTCCAAGAGAGGAAATGTTTCTACTTATTCTTTTGATCGCTATCTGTATCGCTTGCATGTTAAATATCTCAGCCATGGTACCAAAACGCCATAGACAACCCACTGAAAGTGTTCCTGAACCCAAATCAACTCCCCCCGCCCAAACCCTTGTGTAGTAAAGGAACATCATATCTACTAATCATCGCTGATGGAATGGGATTATTCTTCCCCACTGGTATCATCGTCTTGTAATAGAGGCGCAAATACTGGAGACGAAGGATCAATAGCGCGCGGCATTCTCCCGGCAGACTCTGTGAGAATACCTGTCCCCCAGGAGTAGGGTCGAATAGTCTCAACTCCATGTTGTTGACGAACCTAATCATTCCAGGTGGGCGGCAAACACATATATCGATGAGGTCAAGGGCCGAGTAGTCTTCTTCAGAGTCGTGCATGAGACTGGATATCGGAGTTTGATGATCGACAATCGCACCAACATTCTGAGACTGGCGGCTGCTTTCTGGGTTGATGTGTTGAGATAACCTCGCCGGGTTCTCGAGTGGTACCAGAGGCCGCGAAAACTAATCTAGATCTGGTGCTCTGGCAGGAATATTGTACTTCAGGAAAAGAATGTCGGCAACATCGTACCAGTGTGAGAGCCATGGCCTCATGGCCCAGTGTGCATCTTCGTCACTGTCGGCACGCAACATGATACAAGCCAAGTCGTAAACAGTGGCAAGAATCCATCTCAATTCTTTGGGCAAGCCTGGGAGGGATTGTAGGATGCATGACCAGTCGCGGGCTGCATTGAAAACGGGGTCGCCTGTTTCAATGGGACGTAGGGCCTTCTGGAGGTTCAGTTGATCAATGTTTGGTGAACATGGCTGGAAGGCCTCCAGGCCATCGAAAGTTTCGAATCTCAGAAGAAACATATCGGGCGTACGATTGTGTATAAAGAGGGAAACCCCTAGATTCTTGTATGTTCCATCACCGAAAGGCACCGTGTACTCCAAGTTCTCATCTCCGAAAGTCCGGAGATCTTGCAGAGCCGATATGTCAAGGTGTTGTCCTCGAGTGGCATTTATCTCCTCAATGAGTTCTGCAGAATCGTTTTCGGCATTTTGAGCCCTTATTTCAACGGTGCTGGGTTGTCGCGAAGTAGGGATGTCGTGCCAATGAGCCCATACCGCATATTCGTGTGTATGATAGAAGATAACTGCGCACTCCCCACACCAGGGTTGGTCGACAGGTCTAGAGGCGATGATGGAATGGTAACACCGGTGGACGGGACAGTGATACTATGTCTGCCCTTTAATCGAAGGATATTCATGGGATTGGACATCGAAGGTTTGTGTGCCCCCTCTGGCTAGGGCGAAGCAAAAGCACATTGTAACGAATCGTGAGCGAAAAGAATTCTTCGAAAGTTTGTGACGAAGATTGAGATATGCAATTAAAGATGGCGAAGGAGATAATGTTGCACAGTCCCAATGCACAATATGGAGAAGTGATGGAGTAAGAAACCGAAGTCGCACGAGTAAATGTAGGTTGAGTCGGATCAGCATCTAGACCACCTACGTTGGGGAGTCACGACCCAGGAACCAGGCTCTTGGGTTGAGTTGGCCAAGGCCAAGCCACACAGAAGCTCAGATAGACTAGCATTCGAATCAAATCTGTCAATGGCTTATGCGATGGTAACCTCCACCAACACACCTACAGAAGTCGAGTACGACGTCTAGGTACCACGGTAGTACCTATGTAAGCTGCCCGTGGTTGGATTTTAGTCAGTAGGGAAGTAGGTACTTACCGACAGCGCGGGAGATGCGCAAGCCTCCGAACAGCAACCAAACTCAAAAAGGCAGAGAAACTCGACAAAGTGACATACAAATGGCATGGCATCTGTCCATCGACAGTTGGCACCCGTGGGCTAGTAAACTCAATCGTTAGTTTCCATTAGACTGGACTACCAACTGGGTACATAGGTATAGTACCCAACTTGCATGTCAGGGCAGCAGGGGTGCATCCCGCCCGAGATCTGTCGGCTTTAGATGACTCCCCCAGATCCTTTAGTTGGCATACAAAAGGTGTCAGTTGAATACCGAACTGTCTTTTTTTCTGTCTCCTATTTTTCTCTCAATTTTTTTTCTCTTTCGTATAGCCTCAAGCTTGGATACCTTGAGGGAAACAGAGAAACAGAGAACGGTCAACGTTGACTGGCTGCCAAACCTTTTGCTCTTGTAGCGCCGTTATGGCCAAGGCTAGTAGCATGCATAAGCTTCATGGTGTTATTCGGTAGAAAATATGAATCAGTATGTAAGTAGCTAGTGCTTCCCGTTGACGGTAGCGAATCAAGCATTGCAATTAGCGAGACGCATTCTGCGGCTAATTAAGTGAGACGGCCCATGATTTCCTAGAGTCGCCATGTTTGATAGACTCACAAAGGCTTGGAATTGAAACGTGATAGAGGTGATTAATCAAAAGGCTGCATTCCCAATTCACACGTTTGAAACGTGACATAGAACCTGTGAGAACTATTCGTTTCACCCCAGTAATTGTCAAAATTCGCTCACTTGTCCAAACTTTTCTTCCGAGTCATGGCTTCGCTTTGAAACTTATCTAGGTTGACATGGCTCTTGTAGTAGTAGTACACCACTTTGGGATACGAATTTTACCCCAACATTAGCAGCCAACATATTGCGGGATGTGTTGTCCTCCTCCTTCCTCTTTTAATGACTGGTATCCGTACTATAGTCCTGGGTCGCCGGAGCAGATGTTGGCTAGTCGCTTCTCCCCAACCCCCAACCCCCAACCCCCGGCTCTCAAGTATGTATGTACTAATGTGGTAGTATTCGATTTCTAGTATAAGTTGCATGCTGACTTTAGCGCGACTTACCTAGTCTACTTAGTCTGTAAGGGATTTATTATGTATCTCAGGTGACGCTTGTATGATGATGGATATCCTGCCGCTACGGTTTTGTCTGTCAGCAATGCCATACTCTCAAATTTTTATATCGCCTCCATTTGGCATGCAACGGCAACGAGCGAACATGTATGTATATGACGCGCATAGAGCGGCTTTTCTCATTCAGAAAATTATGTCATATGAGCAGGAACCTAGGCTACTGGGCCATCACAAATTCACCGCTGACACTGAAGCAGGTGCTGTACAGTGGAGCCCATGGCCGTTTCTTTCTTGGTGGAAAAGCCACTAAATCTTGTCATTCATTACTCATTCGCCAACTGACAGCTTCAAGTCAGGCATGAGGAACTCCACTTACGCACATTCATGGATCACACTCCCCGATCCTAGCCCTGGCACATTCTCTACAGGCTACAGGCCTTTAATGTTAGCAGCGATTCAGATCCATACAACAAACAAGAACTTGACTCTCAACCCACCCATTCATTACAAGGTGAACAAAACACCATCTTTTACCCAGCTATCCAGTCACTTTATTATTATTGATCCACGATGGCTTCACTCTCATCCTTGGGCTGAACTGTTCCCACTTACACGTCACAGATCGCGTGCAATTTCGACTGCACTGATCACCACACAGCCTCCCCCGTCTCGTCTCGTCCCGTCTCGATTCGATTCGATTCGCCTGGACTCAATTCAACATCTTTACGAGGCCCCCTCCAGTTTGCGACTGAAATGACGACGCAAGAGACAACCAATCCTTCGCCTCGCTATCCATCTTGACCCCCTGTCTCAAGACGGTTCAAACGACTTACGATTCCTGTGCCCATCATCAATAGGGTCTCGGCATAATCGATCTGCCCAATGCAGCCTTCAGCTCTTCACCATCTCGGTCTTGTAGACCTCATCGCCTCTGACCCTCGACCTACGTTCGTTGTTGCCTTGCCCGAGCAAGCGTCCTCCGCCAAGATACTCTACCGAAATCCTGCGCTGCAAAACTTGCATACTCTCGACCAGTCAATTTCTTCCATTCCTCAAGATGCTTCTCATTCCCCATTCTGGAATTGGGTCACAAGCCCACCGCCTGCGCCGGCTTCTGAAAGCGATGCCCCAGGCCCTGCAACGACAAATACGCAGCATTCCCTACCGTATCTCGGCGTCTACTGGACGCGAAGCATTGTCCTGGGTCAATGGGTGGTCATGAGTGGTAATGAAACCCCTCCCTCGTCAGAGCCTCCGCGCAAAGTTCGAATAGAAGGAAAACAAGGCGAGGAAACGAGAAAATATCCCCAAAAATCACCTTTAGACAATGCCCGATTGCCGTCCCGCAGAAAATCGGAGAGCAAGACACCCATGGTCTATCGCGACGAATCAAATCCAGGTCTTATGGTGCCTGTTTCCGACTCCGAGGCAGAGCCGTTCCTTGACGTAGTACAAAGCGTTGATTGGGAGTCGACATCGCTGGGCCCTATGACCGACTGGCCGGCTCAGCTGCAATACACCTTCAACCAGCTTGTTTCTGATTCGCGACCTGTGGCACTTTATTGGGGACCTGAATACATCACTATCTACAATGAAGCATTTTCCAAATACTGCGGCGTACGACATCCTGGACTTCTGGGCCGACCTGCCACCGAAGCTTGGCCTCAATTAAAAACTCGGCTTGATGAGATGACGGCCTCACCCATGAAAAACTATTCCAATGCCGAAGACGAGTCCAATTTCTTCATACCTCAAGCGGATGGAGCTTTTGAAGAGACCTATGCCAAGTCTTCTATGGTTCCCATTGTGTACGAAAAGAAATGTCTCGGTATACAACATTCGCTGCTCGAGATGACTTCGAAACGACTTTGGGAACGAAGAATGAAGATGCTTCTCGATCTTGGCGAGGCTCTAGTGTCTACAAAAGACGCGAAGTCTTATTGGTCCAGGATGATTGAGGAGTTGGAGCGATGGAACCCGGCGTACGACGTTCCATTAGCCTTCATATACTCGGTAGGGGAGGGCGATGCCGACTCCACATCTTCTAAATACGACTGTTCGAAGACTTGCCAACTTGAGGGCTCTCTCGGTGTACCACAAGGGCATGCTATTACACCTTCAGTTCTTGATCTCAGAGATACAGACGATGGCATAGCGTCTATCTTGCGACGGTCATTGGATGAGCGCCAACCAGTACTTTTACAGATCAAAGATGGCACATTGCCCAAAGACTTACTGCGTGGATTGGAATGGCGCGGCTTCGGCGACCCTTGTCAAGCGGTCGTTGTCCTGCCTGTTCGACCTACAAAGGAAGAGCACGTAATGGGTGTCCTGTTTCTAGGCTTAAATCCTCGACGCCCATACGATAACGACTATCGACAATTTATCTTATTGCTTAACCAAAAGCTTACAAGTTCTTTGGCTTCAGCAGTCCTTCTGGAAGAAGAGGCACGCCGGCGGCGCAACATCACCGAGCAGGCTGCCTATGACAATGCTATGCTCACACAGCGGCTAGAATACCAGACCAAACAAGCCGAGAGATCAATGCAAACGTTTACCGTGGTGGCAGAGTTTATTCCTGTTGGGATGTGCTTTGTGGATAACCAGGGTAATATTACGTTTGCCAACGACGCTTGGCATCGCATTACTGGATATCCTAAAGGCCCAATCGCACAGGGCGCGTTACTCGAATCGGTTCTCGAAGAGGACAAGGAGAAAGTCATGCAGGCATACAAAGATGTTCAAGAGCTCGATACAGTCACCTTTGAGTACCGCATCGCACGAACTGAGAACACGACAGGACCGCCAGGTTTTAGATCCTCTGCCGGGCCCTCACATGTTATGGATGAGCAGGTCTCACGCCATATTTTAGCTTCTACCAAAGCTGAAAGAGCACCAAACGGCAGCGTCATCAGAATTCTCACTTGCCTAACTGATGTGACAGTGCAAAAGGACACTGCCGAGGAAGCCGTACGACGAGCGCAAGAAGCAGAGAACCTTAAGCGGCTTGCCGAATTCGCAACGGTCGGAATGTACGATGTCAGTATGGACGGTAGACTTCTTAGTGCGAACAACCTTTTCTGGGAATTGACGGCTCTGGAGAAAGTCGACCTCACCAAAGTCGATGTGCGTCCCTGGCCAGAATGTGTTGTCGAGGAGGACCTTCATATTCTTCAGGAAAGTCTCGACAAACTTGTAGAATCCGGACGTACCGAAACGGCCGAGTTCCGCCTCCGCAATGGCTGGGTTAGCGAAGATGGCAATGGCAACTTGTCCGTCGCCCCCAGATGGGTTCTTGCTACTTTCATGCCAGTCAAGAGTTCGGACGGAGTAATCCAGTCTTTTACAGGCTGCTTGAGCGACGTTTCGGTACAGAAATGGCAATTGGACCAAGAGAAACTTCGCAAGGAGGAGGCGATAGAGTCCAAACGACAGCAGGAGAACTTCATCGACATGACCTCGCACGAGATGCGGAATCCACTGAGCGCCATCCTTCACTGCACTGATGCCATTATCGCCTCCCTTGCAAGAGTGCAGGACATCAGTGACAACTCTGCTCCTCTTACGCCAACACGGAACGGCACTAGCGGCGAAGGAAGAAGGACTGGGGAACGATCAGTCGAAGAAAGAAAGCTTCTGGAAGACAGCATTGAAAACGCAGAGACTATTGTCACGTGCGCTCAACACCAGAAACGCATCGTCGATGATATCCTTACCATGTCTAAACTTGACTCAAAATTGCTGGCCGTTACTCCTTGCACAGTGGACCCAATTCAAATTGTCAATGGGGCACTCAAGATGTTCGAGGTGGAGGCTCGCCGTGTCGATATTGAGCTGACTTCATATGTCGACAAGTCATATAAGGATCTCGCCTACGACTATCTCGATATTGACCCAAGCAGGGTCCAGCAAGTCCTTATCAATCTTCTCACGAATGCCTTGAAGTTTACCAAATCTGGTACCACGCGAAATGTCACCCTTGGCGTTAAAGGATCATTGACACCGCCAGGAGAAGACATGACAGCTGTTCAATTCATTCCACGATTCTGCGACGTATCAGAAGAATACGACCAACCGGCACTCAAAGAAAGGTCCAAGGCTGTGTATCTGTTGTTTGAGGTCAAGGACACCGGTCAAGGGTTAACGGCGGAAGAGATGGGCAGCCTATTCAACAAATTTGTTCAAGCCAGCGCCAAGACGCATACCAAATACGGAGGCTCTGGCCTTGGGTTATTCATCTCGCGCCGGTTGACAGAGCTTCAAAACGGAGCGATTGGTGTTTTGAGTCAGCCTGGCGTGGGTTCAACGTTCGCATTCTACATCGAGGCGTATGTTCCAAGCGAAGCCTCCAGGAACGAAGCGCTGGCTGCTGCGGCAGCAGCCAGGCTAATCGCTTGCGGTAGTGATACCGACTCAGCTGATGGCAAGCAACCCTGCCGCGATATTCGCTTACAAAAACATCAGAACCCGGGAGGAAATGTTCGACTAGATGGGATCCTTGTTGTTGAAGACAATCTCATCAATCAGCAAATCACAAGACGAGGATTGACAGATCGGGGCTTTCTGGTGGATGTCGCGAATCATGGAGTCGAAGCTCTTGAGAAACTCAAAAGGCGCCAAGGTACTGTCCCGGGGCTTGGCCTCAATGGGGTCGCCGGTCGCCCAGGAAGGGGCAATACGCATTCGTTGCCCATTGCCATTAATCTTGTGCTGATGGACATTGAGATGCCTATTCAGGACGGCTTGACGTGCACAAGGATAATTCGTGAATTAGAAGCGGAGGGAGAGGTATTCTGTGCATCGGGCGGCCGGGTGCCAATCATTGCAGTCACAGCCAACGCCCGGCCTGAGCAAGTCATGGAAGCCAAGCAAGCTGGATGTGATGATGTGATGGTGAAGCCATACAGAATCCCAGAGCTCATCGAAAAGATGCAGGTGGTTGTGCGAAGAATGGGAGGGCTCAGCCCAAACTCCCCAGTGAGGTGAAGGTAACCAATTTTATATAGAAGGACTGGAAAACAGCGACGGTCCTGGTTAAGGCGAATATAAGCGGGTTGGCTGATGTTGGCAAGGGCCGAGTATAAACGGCAGATGGATACCCAAGCATGATGCAGTCAATCCAAGACTGCCCGGGACAGCGACAAAAGCAGTGGTTTGAGTCAAAACACAAGGGCTAAGCAACGATATGTGGCATAAGGACGGAGTTTTGGCTCTTGATTGCATAGGGTTTCGGAACGGAGTTTCGGACTGGTCTCGATATTTGAGGCCACAACAGGACAGCGTCTACAGCCACATTGATATGAAATGATGGGCTTCCTATGGCTTAAGATAGAACAAAGAAATGAACTATGATATCCAAAGATTCATGGATCCTACCCAGCTGATGATCTGTTAGTCAGTTTGCCTGGGAGCTTTCAATCGCCCCACCGGATTGACTGGGTCGTAGACCAGCGGCAACTAGAGTGAGCTATGAATGACAAACGGGCACAGGAGTGACTGTAAGTGAATCGAGTCTTGTTGAAGAAACATAGGTGGGTAGGAAAGATACTGTATATGATACAAGTCTCACTGACACAATTTATGTACGAATCGAGAATAGAATCAGTCTTTGCACTGGGAACCTGAACACGGCAGTCGCGGTTACTTCATTGATGAATCGTGACATCATTGGTTCTTTCCTCATTCCCCATGGCCCATATCGAGCTCCTGCCCCTCCTCCCCGCAGTCTTGGGAGCTCCCTCCCTCCATTCAATTCCATCAACCTCATCAGCAAAACAACAATTCTTTAACAATTGAGTAGAGAAGTGAGTTATAGCTTAATCCAATCCTATCTCTGCATTTGACACCTGCCTTTCATTACTTCTCCCCCATTTTGAACAGAGATATAGCTAACACATAGCCCAACAGCAACCCTACGATCAATACCAAACCGCCCATCATGTCGACCATGCCCGCGTCCCACGGCCACAGCGAGGCCTGCTGTAACATCCCACCCGTTGTCACCAAGGGGTATGAGGCCAGGGGAACCTACAAGGATATCGGAGGCTACAAGACTTGTACGAAGACCAATGCTGCCACAAGAAGTACCACTAACATGACTAGATGTTACTGGCCCCGTCGATGCGAAAAAGGCCATTGTCGTGATATACGACATCTTTGGCTACTTTGAACAAACTCTCCAGGGAGCTGACATTCTCGCTTTCAGCGACGCTCATCAGAAGTACAAGGTCTTTATCCCTGACTGGTTCAAGGGCGGCCCATGCCCCATTGAGATGTGAGAGCAACGATTGCAATGCCAGTAGAACCAGGCTAACACCAACAACCCCAGTTACCCACCAGACAACGATGATAAGAAGAAGCAGCTTGGCGAGTTCTTTGAGACCTACCCTCCCCCCAAGGTCGCTGGCCAAGTTCCCGACTATGTCAAGGCTGTCAAGGAGCAGGATTCTTCCATTGAGAAGTTTGGCATTCTTGGTGTAAGTAACTCTGTCTGCAGGCGAGATCATATGACTGACGAGAGACTGGACAGTACTGCTGGGGTGGCAAAGTCGTCGCTCTCAGTGTCAAGACTGACTCCAACCCCTTCTCCATTGCTGCCCAAATCCACCCCGCCATGGTCGATGCCTCTGACGCCGAGGGTCTCTCTGTCCCTACTATGCTGCTCGCCTCCATGGAAGAGCCAGAGGAAGAGGTTAAGAAGTTTGAGGATAACCTCAAGGTGGCCAAGCACGTTGAGACATTCAAGGATCAGATCCATGGCTGGATGGCTGCCCGTGCCGACCTTAACGATTCTCGTGTTAAGCAGGAGTACGAGAGGGGTTACAAGACCGTTGTTGAGTTCTTTGGCAAGAACTTCTAAACACGCGAATATTAACACCATGAGATATGACCAATGAAAATACCAAATTATATTTTACAACAATCACTGCTATACTGATTTATTATTACTGTCGTGAATATCATAGACTGGGTAACTTTTCTCCAAATGTCAATACTTCCTCCATGTCAAGACTTTGAAAGTCTTTCAACCCAACAGTCTCTCCGTTGAGCCCATGCCTTACCGCAGTTGATATCATGTATTCTCCTAAAAATGGCATGAGTTTCAGATCCACGCCGTTAACCTTTCTTCCTCTTAGCCAAGCCTCCTGGGCTTTTCGCATATCTTCGGGTGGAGCAAAATCTCGCATCTCGAGATCCTTTAGCCAGCTCGCCAGAAGGGCATCCCCCGTCATCTTAACGTAGGCTTCCCTCAAACACCAAAGCGCGTAGAAGTAGCGCAACGCACGATCCCGCTCGGATATGGCTGTTCCGGGGTTCATGTGCTTCAGCGCTGCCACTTCCCCCGGGCCAAAGACATCGGCATGCATGTCGACGAAACTCGGCCACCCCTCATCCGCTAAGCTACGTAGATCACGATCCCTACGTTCTGTCGGGCAAACAACATCCACCCCCACAGCAAGTCCCTCGGGGGGATTGTGGACGGCTAGGAGAACTGCGAGACCGGCCTGATGCGAGATGTTGAAGATGAGTGGCTCGTCGCCGCTTGGCGAGATAAACACGGGTTTGGTTCGGGCGTCTCGGGTAGTCTTGGCTTCAGACCAGGGGACCTGGCAGAAGCGAGATATAACATAGCGCTTAAGAAGTGCAGAAGCGAGAGCAAGCTTAGCGTCGCGAACGTGGTAATATCTCAGAACAGCGGCTTGTTCCTCAGTGGTGAGAAGATAAAGAGCACGCGAAGCCTGAGGAGAAACAATGAGTATCAGGTTAAGGCCTGTGAATGAAACACTCACACTGGTGGTAAGATCTTGAGTCTTGAGGGCTGAAGGCCACAGAGGACGAGTGTCGATGACCCATTGGATGGCTGTGGGTGAAGACTGGGTCTGACTCATTGTTGATACAGTTATTACTTGATTTTATGAGCCGCGTCACATTAACTGAGAAGAACGAGCGTTTGAAGTTTTTGCCTGAGAGTTGACAAGAAGTTTGCAAAGTCGTAAAGGTAAAAAGATGAGACAAAGTGAGACTCGGAAGCCGAACAATACGAAACCCGGGATGTCGGAGGTGGGGTCCTTTGAGCGGCCCGGCCGAAACACGGGCCGGAGGGTAAACGGGAATTATAGGAATCAACATCAAGTATAAAGATGCCAGCAAAAAGTCGTCTTTGTAAAATTCTGAACTTTTAGAGCAGGTTCTTGCCTTTTCTTTACTTTAGAGGACCAACTTTGCAGTCGAGTCTGGGACGAGATTCCTGCTTCTTCTACTCTCCTCGACAAAACCACCGCATTGTAAGCCTGTTTCGACCTGTGCAGCTTACTTTGTCCAAGAGGACTTCTATTCACTTTAACTTTTAACTTTACTTCAATTATTCTTCGACTTCAACTTTTACTTTACTCAATCTTCTTTGTTCTGTTCTGCTTGCGTCTGAGTTGTTTTCACTCTGGGCGTAGCAGCGACATCTTCTATCTTATGGCTCCAGCCAAGCGAGATATATTGCCAATCGAAGAGCCATCGTGTGCCGAATCACCAATGTTGTTCAATCCAACAAGTCAATACATACAAAACAACACCGGTAGACACGCCAACGCTAAAGACACTTCCTTCATACGCAACAATCTCGGTTTTTACTATTCACCCGCCCATCTTAACGCCGACTGTTGGGCACAACAAAACAACCCAAATGAAACCCAGCCCTTTTTTCCCCTCTACAAATCTGCTGGGTGGATGGACCGACCCCTGCTGAGAGTCTGAACCTTTACGTGGTGCAGGGGATTAACGGAACGGTGGTGGTGGCCACTGCTCCCAACTAATGCAGACTCGAGGAGAGAATTTATTTTTCTCGCTCTTCTTCCTCTCTTTTTTGGTCTTCTTACGAAGAATGAGAATCAGACGAAGATGTGGATATGGATATGGATACAGTGACACTTGAGATAATGATTAATATTTCCAGTTGTGAAGCAGTCCAGATTTAATATTAATGTTAATGATAATGACATAAAACAACTTGCTTGAAACTCAACGTGAAGTGAAGTGTATACTGGCTAGCACGCATCATTCGGCAGATGTACTTTATTCTATTGCACCGAAGTGATATCTGCCTTGCCAAGCATCGTTACTAGTCTAATCTCTATTTCAAGAGTCTACTCCGAATTAGTCTCCTCTTCGGCATCGACCGAGAGCATGAAGACACGGTGCTTCTCCTTTCCATCGCCCTTCTTCTCTTCCTTTGTCTTCTCTTCCTCCTTCTCCTTCTCCTTCTTGTCGTCCTTGGTAAGGTCGACAACGCCATCCTCGAGCTTGCCGATTCTCCTGACGGCATTACCATCACCATCCAAATCGACAACCACGTCAATAACATCGAGGCTTCCGTCCTCAGTGTACTTCCACATCTGCTTGATTTCTCCACGGACAAGGCCCGTCAGCCACAGCGAACCCAACACGCCAGGAACAAGATACAGGAGTGCAGGCTGGCCGCGCTTGAACACCAAAAGCATAGCCAAGGTAACACACATTCCGAGGAGATAGCCAGTAACTGAAGCGTAGAAATAGGTCTTGCGGAAACGTGTAGCTGCCAGGTCTTGAGGCACCTGCTTAGATCCAGAGAGGAAGAAAGCTCCGCGAGTCCAGAGGTTGTCTCCCCAGTTGCCTTTCACGTTGACGTATTTGGTCTTGACTTCCCTGTGCTTCGTCTCGCTTTTAGTGACAAAAGCTCCTGAGGAAGGGTCCTTTTCAATGAGCTTCAAGTCGGTGCTTTCGTACTTGATCTTGCTCTCGTAATGGCGCCAGAGGTCGAATCGGAGGGCTAGAGCCATAACCATACCTGGAATGACGATATCACCCAGGCCAAGAATACTCTTGCGCTCCGCAGCCTGGAAAGTGAGCTTGATGGGCACATCGAGCTTGGTTGCGACTGTGACCATATATGGGCTAGTAACTGTTAGCAACAGACTCAGTGCGAGGGGTTACACAGTGAACTTACGTGTAAAAAACCATTATGATGTCGTAAAAGAACAGGCCGACAAGGATCAGAGTGCTAGTCAAAAAGTCCGTTGGGGAGATCAGAAGCAGTGAGCCGTAGCACATGGCGTAGCCGAGTGTGTTGGCCAACAGAGGCGATGTAGTGTAAGAGTAGATGAGCGCGGTAGCCAAAGCCATGACCAAGGACACCACATGTGCAAACTTGATTCTGCCTTTCTCTTGGCCCATGCCATGGATGAAGAGCCTGATGGCCCAATGTCGAGTGAGAAGACCGCGCAACTCCCATCCTGACTGGCGAATATTGTCTGAGAACCCCAGACAGGAGAAATGTCCGGGGAAAGGGTTGTCTGTTGCCGAAACATTTGTCGTCGGGTTGCCTGCATCGTCACAGACGTGGACAGATCTGTTCTTTTGGCTCACTGCCCTCAGGCGTCCATCTCGTCCTCGCCAGTATCGTGGGAACACTAGGCTCGTAACCACTTCGATTCCATGAGAATAGATAGACACCAAGCTGGCAATCGACATGGTAGACATGTACCATCTCAGAATTTTGTTGAGAATGTCGGGGTCCTTTAGCCACTGGATGAGGTAGTACAGGCCAACGAGGACAACACCAGCCATGAGGGGAAAGATGATGGCATCTGATGGCTCCAATCCCTGAGCAAAACGCTCCTCGTCTTCTTCTTCACCTAACTTCTTTTTCTTTGCAGGTGCCGCGGAGGGAGGTCGACGAAGAGCAGCGTGAGCGCCGAGATAGATGATGCCGATGGCGCTGAGAACAAGTCTAATCTCAAGCATGAGAAAGCTTTGATCTTGGAGGTATGAGAAGGCCGATAACCAGCTCTCTCCAGATTCCATGGTAGAGTTCAAGGCATCAAATGACCCCTCGAGAGTCGCCTTATCTGTAGCGTTTTCGGCCATTTTTGAGCTTGGCTTGCAAGTGTGTTGTTGGTGATGCTGCAAGATAGCAACGTGTTCTGAGTCTGGACAAAATTGTAGATATCCGCAGAGACTATATCATTTCAGCGATGACGAACGCAGTATTATATGATTTTTTGTAATTCGGTTGGCCCCGCAATTAAGATGCAGTAAAACGACCAGAGAGAATTGATTCCTTCAAATAAGAAGCAAAAAGAAATTATCTAGACGTGCAGTTTGTGTTACTGAATGACGTTGGCTGAAAGAACTTAGACCTGCAATGAGATGCGCTACCGATTAGGGACGTTGACCCCCTGCAAATATCCGTTTCCAGCGACCAATCCCTAGCCAGAGTCGCTAAAGCCACCAGGAACAACGTCAGAAAATGCGACAGCCTTGTCCTCATACCCCTCCATCATAAACAAATATTCCTATCCTTCCTTTCACCTCGCTTTGATACAGCAACAAGCAATCATGACAACAAATATCGTGCTAGAAACCACAATGGTATGTCCCTTTACATCCTCCAATTACAGACGCGACACTAACTAACTAACTACAGGGTTCGCTCATTCTTGAGCTGTACACCACGCACGCCCCAAAGACTTGCAACAATTTCACCACCCTCGTCCGTCGCGGCTACTACGACAACACCATCTTCCACCGCATCATTCCCAACTTTATGGTTCAGGGCGGCGATCCCACGGGAACCGGTCGTGGAGGAAGCTCCATCTTTGGCGAGAAGTTTGAGGACGAGATCGAGCCGGGCCTGAAGCACACGGGCGCCGGCATCTTGAGCATGGCCAACGCGGGCCCAAACACGAACGGGTCGCAGTTCTTTGTCACACTTGCGCCTACACCTTGGCTCGATGGCAAGCATACTATTTTTGGCAGGGTAAAGTCTGGCATGGGCACCATCAAGAGGATGGGTCTGGTCAAGACTGGATCTGAAGACAGACCAGTTGAGGAAGTCAAGATTGTCAAAGCGCGTGTTGTGGAAGAGGAAGAGCAAATCTAGTTGAAAATTCTACAAAGAGGAGTCTGGGATTAGATAAATTCTTTGCATAGGTACATGGCGTTCGGGAGCAACTGGCAAGATATCTTACATGTCACACAAGCAAGCACATATCACGTTCAAGATGACGCACATATTCTGAAAGTATCAATTGTTATACTTGGTACGCCAATAACGCCCCGGTCCCTTTTCCGTGGATGCTGTAAATAATCCGGTCCCGGTCATCCTAGCCAACCAGTCCGCCGTGCCAATGCAATGTTGTTGAGAATAATACAAGTGAATAATAAAGAACCTCGATAAGCAAGTGTCTCCTTGGTCGCGTAACGGATTGCCTGCTTCTATGTATCCAACCATAACTGTATGCTGATCGGTGTGGTCATGAGTGCGTTGGAAATGCAGCCTTTATGCGACGCCATTGTAGCCATACTGCATCTTACAGGATGCGATTAAGCTCAAACCCGTTGAGCGAAGGCTTACTGTGGTGGAGATGAAAGGGTGTCGGAAGATTCAGACTCCCCGGTAGCTTCCCTGATGAGATTGGATTTTGGCTTGGGTGATCCCAGCTGAGGCTTGTTCATCTTGAGCTTCTTGACAGGACTGATGCCCTTGGACACAGCCTTTTTGGGGGCCACTTCGACCGAGTCGCCATTAGTGTAGTCAGCTTTTTGCTCTTGACTTAAAGATGAAAGGCCCTTGGGTTTATCTTTCTTGAAGCTCGGCTTCGTCTTCAGTATCACCTTTTTGGTAACCGAGGATGTAGGCTTGATCTTCTTCTTCTTGTGACTGTTCTCGGAATCCTCCTCATCATCGCTGGCGTCGCGCTTCTTTGGGCTGGCGGCGCGAGAACCCGGCGCGGGTGTCGCCTTTTGCGATGATGGAGGCGTAGGGTCGTTCTGAGATCCGCCGTTGCTCAGCTTCTGCGCCGCAGCTCTACTGGCATTGCGCCCACTATTGCCAATACACGAGCCCATGTGGTTATTGAGTCGAGTAACGAGAATACAGCGCTTGCACTTGCTGCAAGTGGCGGAGGGGAAGGAGAGCACGTTGGGCGGTCGCTGTTCCGGGGTGGGAGAGTCGGTGTTGTTCTTCTCCATATCCTTCTTCTTCTTACCTCGGCCAGGACCTGGTCCAACCCAACTCTGCCCGTAGATGTCGCATCCGGGCTTGTCGATGTATGGATGTTTTTTGCAATAGATTATGCTAGGGTCGGGCTTCTTGGCGCCTTTTCCGTCGGTGGGATACAGGAGTCGGGGCAGGTGGCATCGGGGGCAGAGGATCTCGGCGGTGGTCTTGAGAGGATTGCCCTTGAGCAGCACTTTTCCGTCCTCGTAGATGGCGGCGTCCGTCTCTATCCGCACATCAGGTTTACTATCGAGTGTGTTGGCATCGGACGCGTCGGAAGCTAGTTTCTCGATTCGAATCGCAGCAGTAGTAGCTCTGGCAGTCTTCTCCTCGCGGTGCGTCTTCATCAAGAGATCGCTCAGAACGTTGTAAAGCACATCGTCTAATACAGCATGTGCCTATGCAGAGTCAATTAGCGATTAGTTGAGAGATAAAAATGTTGATGGATGATGAGCGAAAAGCTTGATGCGAAATCGCAGCGATAGGGGGCGCAGAGATGAGGCATCATCGCGGAGGATATGATGGCGCTCGCAAGCGATGTGGTGGTGAGGATCGCATTGCATCGCAGGGAGGTTGCTAAGCAGGCAAAGATGTGACGAGAGTAAATAACTTACCAGCTTATCCATAGGCGAAGCATCATCACCAGCGTTTATGACGCCTGCCTTGCCTGAACGAGCATTCATGATGTCGCCGGGTATCCTGAATCCGAGCCAGGGCCGACGATTTTTTGTACAGTAAAGCAAAGCGGAGGGTGTGTAACTGAAATCGTGTGATGAATGATGCCGAGGAGCGAAACGGCAGCTACCGCACCGTACTGGACTGAACTGAACTGTACCGAGCCGGGCGGAGGGGGGTGTGCACGGAATGGAATTACAGGCCAGCCCGGGGTACAGTAGTACTGTGGGCTAGACGGCTAGACTGCTGTACAGCGCTGTTGCGACGAGAAGGAAAATACCTAGCTAGAGGAGACAAGCTCTGAAAGATAAGTCAGTGCGAGAATTAGTTGTACGAGAGAAGATAGCCGCCAGTATGAGTGAAAACGATGAGTGATACTCTGCTTAGTTGGGGCAAAAAGATGGAAATCGCAGCAAAAGGCCAACAACGGGGGAGGAGTGAGATGTACAATGAGCAATTGAGGTTCTCTGTTCCCCAATCTCCCCGTTTGTAAAGAGGCGGGTAGTTAATTATTGGTAGTACGCTCAATGCAGTGCAGCGTTTGCGTTTTGGGGTGGGTGAAGAAAAGAAGGTCGGATTGTCTTGAGCGAGAAATGGGCACGAGACCCGCCTAACTACTACCCAAGAAGGTAAGAAGGAAGTAAGAAAAGACAAGATTGGCAAGAATTTGCTTAAATCCTTGCAGCGACAAGTGATGAATCTTGAGATGATATCTCAGATAAATGTTAATAAGGGGGGGTTTAAAGTCTGTTCAAGAGTAAAGGTAGAAAAAAAGGAAGGAAAAACCTTAGAGCCTCAAGTGTGTGCCAGTATTACACACCAGCACTTACAGCAGCTAGTGCCAGCCACTGGATCAAGTAGAGAGGAAGGGATTTCATTTAAGAGTTTCGGAAAAGGGATCTAATGTTAGATGCAACAGTTAGATCAGGGGTATAGACGACTGGCACAAGTATTCTATAAAAGGACAACAGGATCAGGTCAAGGTTGTAATTCTGGTGCAAAAAAGCAGTCGTGTTTTACTCAAGTTTGATTTATGTCGTTCGCGACCTTGACTCAACTTATACTTTTACTTTTATCATTGATGCACAAGATCAACCTTGCAGCAACGATCCAACTACAAAGTATGGATGTCAGAAATATCACTTGAGCCGTAATATTACGGAATATTCGGATCGATTGGGAAAGGATCCCTCTTCTATTCAATTACTCGAAATGGCTACAAAGCAAGAGTTTGAGGTATCTTCAAAGTCATATACCAAACACATATTGATGCCAAGATAGATACAACTTGATCCCCAGTATACCTACCTATCTAGTTGTGTTTTCACCATTCTCTAAACACTCCTCTTAAACTCACCACCACCTCAGTACCTAACACCCCTCCCCTAGATCACTGTACCTAGCATATACATGCAGGTATCCGTACAGTCGGATCTGACACTTCACAAAGCCCCTTCGAAAAAAGTCCACATGTCAAATCGACTTTCAGGGGGCGGGTACCTTGAAAATGCATCTACTGCAGCTTAGAGGGACTTAGAATTCCTCTCTACGAATGACGATCGATTCCAATCTAGATCTCTCACGTGGGATTGGCTTCTTCCCATCATCTTGGTTGGCATTTATTGGATGATCCACGCTAGTGTCCCTTACTTACGTGCCTTAGCATTTAGAACCTCCCTTTCCAGTTTCGACTAGATGATTTCTTTTCAACCCTTTGAATACCTCTGCAAAACTATAATCTCTTTTTATTCCTGATCGACCTACCCTTTCATACTCCTCCTGAGGTTTATTTAACTTGGGCGGATCTTTGTCTCGCTTACCCCAGCCTTTCGCTTTCCTTACCGCAAATCTCTACAACTTAAATTATTCGATTCGATATCCTCCCTCCCTTTTCTTCGACAACCTCACGAGTCCGTTTATATATACGATACATTCGCAAAGACACATACACATATACATACATCGCAATCATGTCGCTTCCGTCTACTAAACCAGCTCAAACTTCTATTCGATCATTCTTCTCATCAAAGACGCCCAACTATGCGCCTCCTCCCTCTCAAACCGCTGCCAATATTCCTCCTCCTCCTCCCCCTCCGCCAGCAGCCACTGCCACCCCACCACCCACGAACTCGACCTCTGTGTTCGAAATCCCACCTCTGCCGACTTCCCTTCCTCAAGAAGCGGTAATCAGACCTGTCACGGGCGACGACGTAAACGCTTTACGTCGCATCAACGCCCTCCTCCTGCCCGTCAGCTACCCCGACAACTTTTACCAGCGTGCCGTAGATCCTTCTGCCTCCGGTCGCTTCTCTCGAGTCATTACATGGGCCCACGACGGCGCTGAGGCCAAGGTTGTCGGCGGTGTTGTCTGTCGAGTCGAGCCTCCTCTAGATCCCAACACTCCAGGCGATGTGCCTCGCAACCTCTACATTCAGTCCTTATGTCTCCTTTCGCCATACCGATCGCTCGGACTTATTAACGCCGCTGTGGACAATATCATTGCTACTGCTGTTTCGGATCACAGTTTGAATGTGACGGCTGTGACGGCTCATGTCTGGACCGAGAACGAGGAAGGAATGAAGTGGTATGAAGGTCGAGGCTTCAAGCGCGAGAACCAACCCATTCAGGGTTACTATCTCAAGCTACGTCCGAATTCCGCTTGGCTAGTTAGCCGTCCCATAGGTGCTTCTGTTCGGAACTTGATTCCTACTTCGGGATTGGTATCCCTAAGCTCTGTCGCCGCCAGCGCAACTGCTACTATCGCCAATCTCGACCCAGCTGCCGGTCCTCCCAAGAGTGGCGCCTCGCGACCAACGATGCCCTCTTCTGCACGATCCTACCAGAACCAAGGACCCGAAAGGGAGTGGAACGATTTGCCTGATGATATGGCAAGCAGTCGACTCGCACCACCGCCCCGCGGAGCTTCAGGGGGTACCGGCTCCGGTGCAAGCTCTAGAAGTAGCTCTGCGGCACGAAAGAAGAGGGATCGTTCCTACCCTGCTGCAGCTTTCGGAAGCTAGAGAATAGACTAGAAATAATAAGATTGGTATAAACTGTTTTTTGGGAGGATAGGCATGCGTCATGATAGTATATGATTTAATGGTCAGGATGGATAGATGCCTTCAAGGAGAAAGAGCCGGATTAGACACACTATATAGTAATACAAGAGCGATCAAAACGTACAATCAAAAGCAGGAAAAGTATTGGACATCTTGAAATTATGTCGTTAAACATTGGTTGCCTCATGCATATGAAGTGACTATGAAGTAAGACTCATTCAATCTAAAAAGAGATATAAACTTAACAGTAAATCCCAGTACTGCAATAATACAAATAAAACAGTAGTTAAGTCAATAAGCCACAGGGCTCAATAATAGCCAAACCGTATATCAGTATTTATGCTCTGGATATATTGCAAAAAATCATCCCTCTCAAAGCAAAACAACACAAACAGAGGAATCATTAAAGGAATGATGCTTCGATCGTTCTTTCAATGATTCCTCTGTTTGTGTTATTTTGTATTGAGAGGGGAAGGCCTCATACTTATACAGCTTTTAAATGCGAGATGAGCGCAAAGATAAAAAATATTGGAGACATAAGACGCCAAAGGTCCCAAAAAACGAACATGAAAGCATCTCCTCCGATGCACATATATACATAATAAATGTTGTCCCAAGTTAAAAAGAACTCCCAAACATGATACCAAGGTAAATAACGGTTGGTGGCATTTTATCGACGCTTGCTGTACCATAGGGCTGCTAGCGCAAGGACACCAACAACGCCACCAGCTAGTAGGGCCTGGTTGGAGACAGGTGATGATTCGACTATTAAAAGTTAGCAGATGTTGCTTCACAGAAGCCTGAATTAGGTGGCTGAGGACTAGGAGTGGAACGTACGGAACGGATCAGAAGCCTTGCGAGCGCGGTTGGACTCGGACCTCAGGTTGGTAAGGTAATCCTCGGGCTTCTCCCTGCCGGCAGCCACAAGGGCAATGAGGGCAGCACCGACACCACTGCCATCCTTGGCAATACCGATCCGGATCTTCTCAACACCCTTGGGGCCAATGCCGTCAACGGAGGCGAGGGCTTCGTAGATCATGTCGCGGAAGAAGGGGTAGTGCTCAACGAGACTACCGTCGACACCAATATCAATAACTTCCTCGTTCATGTCGTTGAGCTTTCCAGAGTTAATGGCGATAGCACCAATGGCGACAGCGGACAACCGAGCGGCACGGCGACCGACGGCATTGGAAATGGCCTTGAAAGCCTGGGCATCCTCCAACGAAGGAGTGTAGACGCTGAGTAGGTTCTCGAGCTCCTGTCGAAGAGTTGACAGCTCAGGGGTGTTATCGGCAGCGGCTACAGACATAATGGCACTGTCCATTCCCCAGGGCTTGAGGAAACCAGATGAGGGTGCGATGTTAGTGGTGGTACCCCAGTCGTTGAAGCTCGAGTTGAGATCCTTGAACAGGGACGAGTGTTCGCTGTTGATCAGGTCGACCACGGCCAGTCGTACAATCTCGCCCAGGAACATGCCCGACACTCGCTTCTCAAACATCTGGTCGCCAGGGTTCACACTGCCAAGATCGAGAGCCTTGTCCCAGGGTGTGGAGGGCAAAACGTTGAGTTGGTTGTCAAAGGAACCCCACTCAGTGTTGACAACCATCTCACCTGTTGACTGGTCATAGTCGCCCGTGATGGGCTTCTTGATGTTATCCAGCTTCTCCATGTAAGCACCGTTGGTACCAGTACCGAAAATAGCGCCCAAAACAGAGCGGCTCTTGCCAGTAGAGGTGTAAGATCGGGCCATGAGAGTACCGACGGTGTCGTTGACAAGCGCAGCAACCTTGACTGGAAGGTGAAGGTTGTCAATCTCGTTCTGGAGCAGAGCGCAGACGTCCTTGCCTACAGCATCGGGGATATCAAATCCCTTGGTCCATCGAATCAGCAGACCCTTGTTAATGGCAAGCTGCTTGACGGGGAAACTGAAGGTGAAGCCCAGACGGAAAATGTGCTCATCGCGATAGCCCTCCGGGGCGCTGGCTGTGTTGCGGCGGCGCAAGTGAGAGTCGAAGTGGTCGGCATGGTGCTCCTTCAGGAAGATTTCGATCTGCTTTGCGAGGAAAGAGAACAGGTCTGCTGAGGTGCTTGCGACCATAAGGTTTTTGGGAATAGCAACCTTGTTGTAAGTGAGGTTGAAGGTGGTGTCGCCATTTAGCATAATGGAGCAGACTCTGAAGTTTGTGCCACCTAGATCAACAGCTAGGTAAAGGCCCTGTCAAGACACAATTAGCTTGGGCAGCTACATGAGCCAATTGTGGGCTAGAACTCACCTTTTCTGTGCCATTGGGAACGCCGGTGACGTAGGTAGGAATTTGCTGGAGACTGGTGCCCTCATTGTGAAGACCCTCGTCTAGCAGATTGTCAGTATTGAGCTCATTGAGGCTTTAAAGCCAAAATAGGTGAAAATGCGACGAGCATCATGGCGTCGAGCTGCGGTAGCATGGCGGCACAGATTGCGCAGATTGATGGAGCAACATACCCATTTGCCTCAAGAATTCCTTCACATTTTTGTTGAGCTCATCGTCGGAGAAGTCGAATTGTTCGACGATATGGTTGGATTCGTCGGCGAGAGCCATAGTTACTGGTGAGGATGTGGGCGGCGCGATTGCGAAGGGAGAGGGAATATAGCAGACAGCTTCGGATGCTGTAGGGATTGGTGAGGTCGGGGAAGAAAAGAGTTGAGGGAGTAAGAGATGAAGAGTAAGTAGTGGGGAGGAGAAGAATTGGAGGAAGGAGGGAAAAGAAATTAAATCTTTGGTGGACGACAACGAGGTCAAAAGGTTTCTCTGCAACGGAAGTAGATTTTTGAGCTTTGGCTGCTGTTGCAGCTTGGCGTCACCATCAGTGAGGACAAGCTTAGAGAGCTGCTGACGGAACCTGTGTCAGTGGCTGATCAATTACCAATGACGTTCGAGTATGGGGGGTTGGCCGGGGGGTCTGGAGCCTGGGGACGGGATCATGGAGTGCTGCGTTACGTGACAGAAGCGTCTATTAGTGATGGAATGAAAGTTGGGTGAGGTGAGTTAAGGTGCATCTGCCCCGTTTCTGTAGCGGACAGGGGCATTCAGCGCCGAATGTCTCCAAATTTCAGTGGAGATGTAATACCATGAGCCTCACTCCAGGTATTTTGTTCTCCTGATCGAGGCGGACTCCCCATGGTTCTGAAGCAGCCAGCCCAATCGAAGTGCCGCCGGACGGCCGTGGAGAGACCGTCCGAGTGGAGAGATGGTGGAGGCGTGGTCGGTGGTGTTCGGGGTGCGGGGGAGAAAGCTCAGAGAGGCCCCGCTAATACGCCGAACATGGCCGTGTCTTGATTTCATGGAACGACCTAGTTTTTTTTTCTCTCATTTGCTGTATGGATGCATATCCATACAAAACCTAGGTCGGTATTTTCGTTTCAACTTCTTGGTCTGCGTGCATACCCACTAGGATGCCGTCATAAGCCAACTTTGGCCCCGGAAGTCTTTGCAGACAAAACAAAATGTCTTGGTACGTAAAACGATGCTATCGTCAAATCGCCCGAGTTGTATCCTCCCACTAGTGAGGTTTTGGTCAGACCATACATCATTTTTTTTGCTCAACCCATCCCAACCCAGAACACAGACTTACGGGACGGGGGAACCACGGGGAGACAAAAGAAGTGTGTGGGTGAAAGGCGGGATGACGGGGAATGGTATGGAGAGATGGATGGAATGACATGATGCCCAGTCGAGGCCAAGCGCAGGGAAGCAAAAAAATACGGTAATTGGAATAGCAACTCACCACAAGAATCAGCATAATTGCAATGCCTGAGACAATGAGCCGCGGCCAAGTGCATTTCCTCGCCTTTGATCCAGGTCTTTGCCCATGCCCTTGTACATGCTGTGCCCCCATTGTCCTGACAATTACCATCACCAAACCAGGATCTTTGGCGAGTATAGATGCGTGACGACTGTCAAAATGAGGTGTTCCTGATCTGCTATGGTCTCGTGCTTGTCTCAGATCTCCTTGCCCGGAAAAAAAGTCTTCGAATCCTGTGACCGTCTCGTCGTGAGAAGAACTGACGATAAGATGATTGTAACTCTCCGTGAGCTATTAACGAAGCTCTAGATCACTTTCGTCGGAGTCCGCTGTATCGGGAACTGGTAAACGGGCCGTCTCCTCCGCAATGATGCGCACCAGACCGAAAAGAAAATCTGTCAAATTTGCGCATTCACGACTGTTCCGCGGTATCATGCGAGATTGAGATTCACTGGATGAACTTGGCCGGTTGGTTGATCTGGGCGTGTCGCCTGTTTCTAAGTTGAGCTGAATTGGTGTAACGTAACTGGTGGATTTGCTCCAGCGAAGCGGTTCGTGGCTTGAACCTCAGAGACCCAGGGACACGTTGCGAGGGACGATGATCGATCTGCCTCTTTCTATTTGTTTATTTTTGAATTGCCGCAATCATCAGAGAAGTATTCATAATTTGGGCCGATTTGCTTGTAGGAGCGTAGCAAGTTGACGAGGTTGATCAGAACGGCGGGGTGCGGAATACATACGTCGATTCTACGTCTCACCAGTGCCTGGTCATTCTTCAGGGTTGGTTAAAAAATCGTGGTACGCTTCTTTCCTTGTTTTTGAGATGATATCCCTGGCTGCTCGTGCAGCACTGGAAAGGAGAAAAGGCTGCTCAGGTCTACGAAGAAAGTAGGCATGCCGGGGAAGGTTCCATTGGTACTACCGAAAGACCTATCATTGCAGACACATTTGATCCCTTGTCGACCCATACGACACCGCTATTCCTACTTTTTTACCTTAAGCCAGGTATGAGGCTCAAATACCACTGGCCTTAGATTCAAAGCCTCGTACCGATCCATCTCGATGGCACGATCCTTTAGACTAGCTACCCGGTGTCAAGGCGTCGAGGATACCAGCGCTATGACACGGTTGGCTTAGAGGCTTGAAGCCTCATCCAACATCTCTGCTGTGGCATAAGAACTTATTGTGACCCAACCAAACAGGCCAACTTCCAGGCCAATGACATGTCATTCCAAGCAATGTAGATCGTAAATAAGGCTGAACTTATTGCCTTGTTGGGACACCACCTAGTGGGTAGCAGAAAAGTTGGCCTCCTAAGTCTTAGGGTATAGAAATAAGTAGTCTCAGAAGCATCGTCTAAGTGGCATAAGCTGCCCTAATAATTTTGTCTCTTATGTTCATGGCGGTCAATTTTTCTGATACCCTGAGGACCACCTAACGTTACAGAGTTCACTCATGTCAAACTTCCATGCCATGTATCTCGACCAGACCACTTAGTCCACAGTCGCTTATATCGATACTGGTCCCATTCAAAGAATTGCATCACCGTCCCCACGATCTCCTTAGCTATCGCTTGGCTTACCCGAGCTCAGGGTACCCAGCTCTTGACAAGGTCTAGGGGTCCCTCACCGTGGGCAACTCACGCCACTTCGGTCTGTAGCCAATCATACAAGGCTGACGACTTACAAGAAGACTTCAAAGTGCTATCCAGGTTGAGGGCTTCAGAGTTTAGCCAAGCGATATTAGGACGACCTACTAAACTTCATACCAAGCCCGAAGGACGTATCAGAACTTCCTCACGACACAATGGAACGTAAAGTTTGAAAATTGGTTGGGAAACTCGGTTTAAGGCGACGTGTATGCTATTGATTGCACAAGGACAACAGATAACAAATAGACAATCACAAGCAACCGAAGAGATAAATAAAGTTTCAAATGGTATCGCACCACCTTCTTTAATTCAATAACTGGTAACAAAAGCATTCATTGTACACGGCTTCCTCAGATCGCTGCCATAACCCTGCCTGCCCCAACTGCCCGTTCTTGTCTTGTCCTTCCATGGTTTGCTCGCCTACCTGCCTCCTGTAAATATCGACCTTGACGCCTGATAAACACGCATAATAGGAGCATGAGACAACTGCACAAAAGTATTAAGATAGATGGCGCGGCAGGCTCTTTAAATCCTTTCCCGCCAGGCCGCCTTGGTATAAAGAAAGGTGGCCAGCACACCATCCCAGAGTGGTGAATTTTGTTCGATTTCCTTTTTCCTCGTCCATGTCGCGTGAGAGATTATAGTGTAGATTGAAAAGCCTGCTGGTGTGTCCTCCAACAGACTTGCAGTAGAACGTGAACGTAAAATCGTTAAGAGAAACGTCCCTTACATGATGATGGCAGGAATGTCAACGTTGGCCTTGATAGACTTGTGGGGGAGAACGCTGCCACCGTTGACGTAGATCTCATCGCCGACGGTGACATCGTCACCAAGAACTGTCACGTTCTCGAGGCGGGCCCATCGACCAATGGTGCTGTTCCATCCAACAATGGTGGACTTGACCCAGGCGTGGTCCTTGACCTTGGAGCCCTTGAGAAGGACACATCGCTGCAGACGGACACCATCACCGATAACGACGTTGGGGCCAATGGTGACATTGGGTCCAATTCTGCAGTTCTTGCCAATCTTGGCTGAGGGGTCGATTAGGACGTTTCCGCCGTGGACGAAAGGCTCGCTGGGAGAGGTGAGCTCCTTGCTGCCCTTCTTTGTGAGGGAAGAAAGGTACAGGCAGGTACCACTGAGGAAATCCTTGGGCTGACCGACATCCATCCAGAAACCCTCAAGGTCGAAAGAGTGGAGCTGGTTGTCCTTGACCATGGCGGGGAAAGTCTCCTTCTCGATCGAAGTCGGGCGAAGCTCAATGCGGTCGAGGATGGAGGTGTTGAAGATGTAGAGACCAGCGTTGATACGGTTGCCAACGAACTCGACGGGCTTCTCAACGAATCGGTCAATCAGAGAGCGGTGTCCAGGCTGGTGGACAACGACACCGTACTTGGAGGGCTCCTCGACCTTGGTAACGACAATGGTACCCTCGTTGCCGTGGCTCTTGTGGAAGGCCAGGAGATCCTCGAAGGGGAAGTCGCAGATAACGTCGGAGTTGAGGACGAAGAAGGGAGAATCGTCCTTGGCGAGGATACGCTCAGCAAGCTTCAGGGGTCCGGCGGTGTCAAGGGGCTCAGTCTCGACGGAGAATTCGATGTTGATGCCGAACTTTTCCTCGTACTGTAGCACGCCAATGTTAGAACATGTGCTGTGTGAGTGCGGTGAATCTTCTTACCTCTGCTAGGAACTTCTCCATAACCTCAGGTCGGTAGTTGACAGCGAGGACGATATCAGTTACACCAGCTGCGACCAGCGCCTCAATTTGGTGCACAATCATGGGCTTGTTGGCAAACTCGACGAGGGGCTTGGGAACACTCAAGGTCTGTACAAGGGCGCAGACAGTCAGTTACATGAAAAACCAAGAATGATATTGGAGGTGTCGCGAGCTTCCGCGGGGTAACGTACGAGAGGGCGAAGACGGGTGCCGTAGCCACCGACGAGAATAAGTCCTGCGCATTGTTAGCTACCTTGCGGAGAATGAGAGATAATGGTTTGGAAGAACATACCCTTCATGATTGCGGTATTGAGAAGCTAAGCTGAAAGTGCTAAGAGCAAAGGTGGTAAGAGTAGCTAGCAGAACAGCGAATGTTAAGAACAGAGAGTGACAGCAGCGAGGTCCTGAAAAGAAGGAAGAAACCTCGACAGGATTAAATTAGAATAGGTAGGTAAAAAAAAGTTAGAGGGTATTGGGGTATCTCGAGAGATTTCAAAGTTGGATGAGAGTCAAAGTCAAAGTCAAAAAGTCAGAGGCGGAGAGGAAAGGGGAGGAGGAAGAATAAGAAGGCCAACTTTGAACTCAGGAGAGCAATGCAAAGCAAGTGGGGATGTCTAAAAAAGGCCAACGTGGGTAGATTCAGCCATAGAAACAACAGAACCAGAAGCAGGCTGACGAGAATGAGATGGGATGGGATGGGAAAGTGGAGAACGAGATCCAGGGGGGGTCTAGCATGAGTTGACAGTGGTCAGCCAGTGCCAGCCAGTGCCAGCCAGGGTCTTTTTTCAGGTCCAGGCTTAATCACGATGAAGATCTCTTTGTCAAAGTTGCTTCGTTTCGAAGTATTTCTAAACCTAATTCGGGACTTAATAGTTTTTATAGTTGCGTGATGTTTCAGCCAATTGATCAGCCAGAGGCAACACGTTTGCAATAGTCTCTACTCGGAACAAGGAATACCATCCATACCTACCTAGGTACCCATCATGACCTGTAGTCAATACCTACCTACCTAGGGTAGCCAGCCAATCTGTCTAGTACTCTGCGCCTCTCAGACTATTTATTTCCTCATGCTTAGTAGTTACGGGTCCACACAAATCAACGATCCGTGACACGAGGTCCTTGTAAGAGAAAGGGGGCTTCTTGCTCCCATCTCACTCCAATCAAAAAGTCCCATGTCTAGCGGGGTCATTGTGGCTCGACCATTTCCCGTTCCCTGGCGAAATTATATTAAACCCCCTGTTGGACGAGAAAAAGGCTGTTTCCGTCTCGACTATCCGTGCCGTCCGGATACTCCGTACACCACTAATGTACTCTTACTCTTCTAGAATTTGATCAATATCTGGCATGGTTTCAGCTGAGGTTGAAAACATTTCATCGCCTGGTTTGGGAAGTTGCATGTTTCCTCTGTCTAAAAGTCTATCGATACTGGAAATTAGCATTGGTTTAGTTTAGTACCTCACTTACCAGCCACAGACAAGCATTGACATACTATTTACAAGGCATGAAAACATTCGACTTTCAATCAAGACTCAGCATCTCTTCACAGCCTCCTTTCTTCACTCGAATAGTTAAGAAACCGTTAGGAAATAGATCTAAACTAACAATAATGGCACCACTATTCCCTTCAAGTCCAAGTCCAAGTCCAATTCCAAGCATTAAGGAGGTGGTCACACAAGCCACTCACAAGCTGACGTTCATTTATATAACCCCTGTCAAGGACCCTGCAACTCATTTACGAGAGTCCCTCGTATTGGTAACGGGCATTTCTACATTAGTCTTGCTCTTCTCAACCGCATGGACGTTCATACAACATCCTCCTCATGACTCTCTGTGTCTCTATCTCAACTCGACTCTCATGAGCCATTGCTTCGTACAGCAACATAAAACCGTTCCACAACTCGCCCCATATGACTTCATAATCGAGGCGATCCATTTCTCAGCCTCTCCCGTGTCTCCATCTGACACGTCTGCTAACTAAGTTGTTAGTGCGAGAACCCCCTCCTCCGATTGACCTGTCAATCACCATCTCGTGACCCCAACATGTAACTACCAAGCTTCAAACCCGAACTCTGTCAAACTTGTTCTCTTCGATTTCGAAATGTTTCATGTAGAGATAGTGAAGCTGATTGGTAGATACAAAGAACTCATGTCACATCCTTGAGCTCCAATCAATTGCTCACTCAGACTGTTGTTCTGTGAAATGTTCAACACTCAACGTCATCGCACAGTTGGCACCTTGGTAAAGGCCAGATGCTCAAGCCGATCGGCAATCACCAAAGCTTAAATGTGCAACGTTAGAGTTTGGAGTCAGCAGCTGACAGTTGGTGGTGTTACTGCATTTCAAGATGCAAAAGTGTGTTGGTTTGTTACATCTTGTCACAGCTCACCCCTCTTACTGCGCTTCTTTATGCTCCCCTCAACAACTTACGACATGTCAACAAACTCAACGTCTAAGGTTTAGGGTGAATGAGGACAAATAACTTAAGAGTTGGTCCAAGGTGGCATGAACAAACTGCCGTCCAACACATGCACGCCAATCCCGATTGTTGTCATCGAGATACACATCCTCGGCGACGAGTGGTTGTGTTGTAAACTCGAGTGTAGTACGCACACAAGCATATCAATAGATCTACCCGAGTCTACATCACCCGACATTGCCAACCTAGCAAACACACCCATAGTTGAAGAACGGGAACCTTCCGGTGCTGAGACTTGGCAAGAGGAATATCATCAAGTCAAAATCAGATACATCACAACATTGGAACGCGCGGTGATTTTTGAACAGTGTCTGGTAGAGAGATAGAAAAAGTCATGATCATTATGGTCGTTAAAGTGCCTTGTCATCGAATTCCTCCAAAGTCCATGCTCATCCTCGTCAATCGTTTCATTCTCATGATCCTTCTCATCTTTACTCATATTGTAAATGTCAACGCTAGCTCCTGCCATGCTCATGTTTTTTCCTCCTTCAAAACAAGATTCCAACTTTTGTCAGAATCATTATAAAATGTGCTGAGAAAACCCCAGCTTTCGCTAAACAGGTGTCAAATGCTAAAAGAAATCCTTGGGCAACGTGCTTTTTTCTTCTTTTTGTCATGGTTCGTCAAATCGTCATTCAACGTGTGTCAAATCCGTCCTTGCATGGATTCTGCACGATAAATGCCTTTTGTGGACGATACTACCATTCGTTTCAAATTTCCTTCGTTCGTAGGCGTCCTTTCTCTTTTCAATTTTTCCTATTCTTTTTGTGACTTTTGTTTTCTTGACTTCAAGGTCTCCCCAGAATGATTTGCCCATTGTCATCAGAGGTCCCTCGTTGCAACATGTCGTCCTTTCAGATCGATTTGATACAAACAAGTCATCCCGGGTGTGGTGAACGTTCAAGAAGTCATCAGGACGAGCAAAAGAGTACCCATCGTAAGTCGGCCTCCTTGTATGGTTTGGTTCGTTCAGTCGCAAGGCACAAAAAGCCGTCAAATAGAATGAAAGTGTTGAAGGAAATGGCCATAGAAAAGTGAGATCCCATCTAAAGTCGTATCGTATCGTCATGAGTCGTCGGAAACGGTCAAAGATATATCAGGGCATATATCACCGTCAATCCAGTTCAAAATGATCGGTTGGAAATAAAACAAAAAGAAAAAGCATGATGAAATGTAATAAAAATCGAGCAAAAAAATAAGTGGTGATCCTTCCCTGAGTCTCGTGTGAGAAAGGGGTTGCCAAAGGAGTTCGGTTTGGGTATATCCCTTGGGATTGCTGTGAAGCATTTCAACCGCTTGTAAGTCGTCTTGTGTGTGGCTATCCCTCATGTTTCATCGACATGTTCCCGCGTGAGCTGATATAGGCCCAACCGTGAAGCATCGGTTGATTCGAATGACCGTTAACAGCCGCATCGTGGCATTCTCTAGTCGAATGAGGCAGTTGAGCTACTACTGGAGTGGTGTCCCGATCGCCTGCTGTGGCGGTCGCTGTCCCGAGAAGACGTGTGGCGGCTCTTGCGGCGGCGTGCTGTTTCCTGGGCTGGAAGGCCTTGGACAATGCCATTGCGTGCCAGCATGCCTCCATTGACAGAGAAGTTGCGGCATACCATGAAAGCACGCATGGCAGCGTTCTCTTGGGCCAAAACATCGGATTCGTATGCGAGATCTGTCTGATATTCACGGCCATTGACAAGGACCAGGCACGTGTAGCCGTTATGGTCTCGGTAGCACTCGTACATGGGGTCTGTCCATCCTCGACGCCGGCAAAGGCCTGTGCACATTTTTGTTAGCAAAAGGCCCTGGTATTGATAATCGGTGTAAGTTGATGTCCTGAGAAGCCCCCACAATCCATCTGAACCCAAGGGTGTACATTATGCCTGCACCCATGTCAAGAACTGACTACTAGATAACCACAACCTGTGTTTCAACGAGGTTCTGCTATCTGGTCTCAGCTGCGCCAATGGTGCAGACTTGCACTTCAACCCAGGTCGCACAACAGTAAGAACAAAGGTTGTTCATTACTCCATGCGGGGCGGGCACTCGGGTCTACCCCGTACACAATCTTTTTTTTGTCCATCGCATAACATGTCCATGTGCAATTGCCGACGCCATGGACGGAATTGCTTCCCAAAAAATGACGATACAGCTCAGAACGTGGTGGACTTACTCTCAAGGTACTGCATATAGAAGCCGCCCATTGTGATGTTGATGCTGGTGACGCTCACTTGATGGGCAGAAGCGGAAGATCTGGAAGCAGATGTGATGGCGACTGAGTAAACAAAAAGGTGGAAATCGAAGTTTATAAAAGCTTCTCTGGGGCGGCAAAGATAGTGGAGAGGATCAAGGGCATGAGAGGGGAAGTCGATATAAAGAACGAATATCAATGGAGGAAACGTGCCCAAAATAAACGCTTGTCTAGATCCAAAAGAGAAGACTGATGCCGAAGACAGGGTTTAGCTCCGAAGACGAACTCTGGGATCGAGCGTTGCAGCGGGTAGAGGATGTGGAGGCAGCGAGATGTCAGGAACCAAATCGAAACTGAAACAAGCCCTGCGAGTCTTGGAGAATTGTCAAGATTTGGAGGGGTCCTGTCAAATTTGTTCGGCCGGTGTTGTATCTGAAGCTGAAGAAAGCCTAGACGGTTGGCGTGCAAGGTGGATTGCAAGAGTTGAGACAGGATGAAGAGGTCGATGCAAGAATAGATACGCTTGAGGAAAAGCACCGGAAGAAAAGGAAGGATGCCCTTAGCTTTGTCGAGATATCCGTCTTGAGTAATACCTACCTACTTGGGTACTGACAATGCGTACATCCATCTACTGCAGACGAGTTGAGCCGATGGCACGACGAGACGTGTGTGCCTTTATTCCAGACAACCCGTTAGCGCGGGGACCGGGGGTGTCTCGAGACAAAGAAAGACACGCGAATGGAGGCAGATGCAAGCAACGATGCGGCTCTCAAAAGAGTGTGACCCATCTTGCTGTGCTGGCCTACCTGGTTGCCAGTTGATCAAAACCGCTGGCGACTAGACCACTCCACCGCGACATGGAGGATGCAGCAAGCAGGCGATCTCTCTGATAAGTCTCAAAGTTAACGCCTTCGACCACTGGCGTACCACCAAGGAACCTAGTAAGTTCCCATTTTTACTCTCAGTCATTGCTCTGCAGCTGGATCCTCAATTACGGGTTAAATTTTTTTAATTTTTTTTTTTAATTTTTTTGTTTTTCTGGTTCTCCTTTGCCGTCACCGTTCTTCTTTGATGGTCTCGGTTATGGCCTCTAGTTCAAACTTTGTATGGCTGAATGCTTTCGCTTGCCCACTTCCCCTCGCAACAACATCTAGAGACCAATGGTACATACTCCATGGCCAGGGTCATTGTATTGTATCCGGCCGAGTACATGAGGGCATGATGGCATGGTTTGGAATGGGGGGCGACGGGGCCAGTGAAGGCCCCGTTTCTGAAGCTCATGCAGACACGCGATTGAAGATGCATTGCTACATGGCAATAATTTCAACTTGCTTTAGCTTCAACTCAAGTGGCGAACAGGAGATCACCGCAGCGGTCCAAGGCGGGTAATCCGTTTCTCGTTGTCAGGCCGAACTTGTGAAAAGACCGAAATGTCGATGAGAGGCAAAATAGTCTACAGCCGCAAAAGCAGCTTATGCAATATCAGAACATCCAGGACAATGTCTTGG
This sequence comes from Fusarium pseudograminearum CS3096, assembly GCF_000303195.2. Taxonomy (NCBI): domain Eukaryota; kingdom Fungi; phylum Ascomycota; class Sordariomycetes; order Hypocreales; family Nectriaceae; genus Fusarium; species Fusarium pseudograminearum. Next base: position 2,610,132 of record NC_031952.1, on the reverse strand, counting down.
ATGCGATCCTGGCTCACCACCACATATCTTGACATCTGAGATCTCTGCTTTGGCGGCCACTAATGCACAGCAGCTAAACTTCCAAAGTACTGTACCGGTACCGTGTTGTATTTACGCAGTACTGCTCCGAGGCTGGACGATGAGGTGCAGCGAGGGGCAGTCCACCTTGAACCCCTCCTCTTCTTCCCTCAGCGCCGAGAGCCCCGGTGGCCGGAGGTGCTGCAGGACCGTCTAAGTTGCCTATCGTTACCGCAGCAAATTGGAAGCGAAAATTCTCAGGGTTAGGATTGACATATGCTAGGTATGTTTTGTTCCTTGACAGTCGCGCGCGAAATGGGCGGCCGTATTGAGCGGCCTAGTTTGAAGACTAGAGTGTCGTACTGGGGCCGAGTGACAACGACTCAGTGAGAGCGGGACACGTTCTCAACTTCTTGTGGCGGTTAGGACCATGGGAAATCCGTACGCAGAATAAGCAAATCGTGAAGCAGGTCGCCTGGAGAGATTGTAGCAAACGTCCAAACGCTCTGATCCAAAGACGAATGGGCGCTTGATACCGGGACTACGAGATTGAGGCAAGAGCCCCTATGCTGGGAATAGCATCATGAACATATACAGGATGACAAACTAAAATCTAGGAATCTAGCGTCATTAAGTTTTCTAATGCAATCTCTGCCACGATATCGAATCTCTTTGTCGAGTGGCTGGCCATAAGATCAACAACTAATGTTTGCGGGGCGGTCGTTGCCCTGAAAGATGAGCATGGCTCAACGGTGATGGCATCCGGACCCCCAGGCGAAGATTGCCCACACTGATGAAGTTTACATCCCACTGTCCAGGACCAGGTCCAGGACCCAAAGAAAGGGTCGGTGAAGCAGCGCGCGACGTGCATGAACAGGATAGTCAGTGGCTGTCCTTTGCAATAGAGAACAGACAGGTACTGTACAGTACAGTACTGCTCTCCCATCCCTGCCCATGCCCTGCGCCATGCATCCACAAACGTGGGTGTGGGCGCCGTTAGGGCTGTCCCCAGCAACGCAGCAAAAGCGAGTGAGTCTTTAGTAACATGGCTCGAATGACGAGAACGGTGAAAGCCGCCTGGTTGATTGGAAGATGCGCATCAACTCCTGCTTGAATGTCTCAGTAATAAATATGGGGTCAGGCCTTGTATGTACATCCAGTGAGATGGTGTGTACAGCATGGATCTGGTGGTTCGAGAATGCAGGATACCTTGCTATGGCATTCGAGAGATTGTATGACAAGAGGAGTCTCTTTGTCGTTGGTGTTTTCAAGCAAAATGCTAGAGGCAGAAACCAGATTTGGGCTTGGATTAGCACATGCCTAGTACCTTCATGGTACCTTCCGAGATACGGACTACCCAGAGAGGTCCATGTCGAGGAGGGGAAGGCACCTTGACGTCGGAACGCTGTCCTTGCCTAATAGAAAGTACTAAAGTAAGCTATGGATTTGACCTGCCTGTCTAGCCAAACACCAGGAGGGGTGTTTTATAAAAATGGATGGCAGGAGGAACCCCAATAGAAAGAAAGGTCGAGGCAACGACTAAGGCAAGGTAAGGCAGGTGCAGGCAGCTTTTAGGGTCAGGTCAGCCCCTACTAACCTCATGCAAAGATGTGTTGGCAATGCTTTTGAATCAAATAAGAAAAAACAACATCAACAACAATAACATTGCAGTAACTTGCAATAGTGGGACACAACTGCCGGCGAGCTTGTCATCGGCAAGTACCTCTCATACCTCATCCAGCGTCTTACCTCGCCTTTCTCTGCGTGAGGCGTGAAGCAAGGTGAGGTGAGGTGGCCGATTTATGCTCCCTCCATGTAGATTTACAAATATCATCAGCAAAAGTGTCACCTCTTTGCATACGGAATTGTACAGAATCTTGATTGCCGAGGTCCAGGTATGTCATCTGTCTGTTCTGTCTGTCTGCTGTGCGACCCTGCCCTTTGGGATTATTGCTGCTTGACTCGACTAGATAGGTTCAAGCTAGCGATGATCAAAGTGCTTTGAAAACAAACAATTCGCCAAGCGACTGTAGAATTGATATCGAGCTGCGAGTCGCGACAAGGGTGTTGTTGAATCCAACCTTGTCCAAAAGATTGTGGGCTTTTGTGGGTTTTGTGGAGGAACAAGGGTATCCCCCCTTCAACGAAGCCATGACGGAGCTTGAGCTTTTCAACACCGAACAGCGATTCGACAATTGGAACTCTTCCAGAATTCTATCTAGGATGCCACTAGCCCGCTCTGACGTGCCAATTCTAGACAGCCCCATGACAAACATCAACCAACACATACCAAAATGCTGACCACCGAATGGGAAATTGACCGATGGGGATGATTTTTTTCCTTTTCTTTTCTGAACTCGGACCCAAATTTATGCTTCGCGTCGATTTGAAACGGCAATTCCAACGCCGGCGGCAAGAGAATAGCTTATTGACCCTTTCTTGCGTCTGGTCACTCCGAGCGTATCGCCTGCTGTGATGCGTGCAGAAGCATGTCGTTGCATCAGGTAGACGGCGGTTACACAGCCAAGAGGGCCGGCAATAAGCAAGTCCTGCAACCTTTGTTACTGCGGCCCCAGTCCTGGATTCAGGATACCGTCACTGGCGCAATACTACTACATAGTACGGAGGAAACTCCGCGACAGAAAACTTGAGGGCCGTTGGCTTCGAAACCTAGACTACGCCTGCACCTGACGAGTTCCACCTGTTTGGCGGATTATATTTTCATTTTGTCACTCGGCACCCTCTAATCCCTCCCAAGAATTAATATGGGCCATAGACGGAGCGACGGTCACATAATTGAAGTGCCGGTGATGATAGACAATGACGACAAGAAGCAGCGGGTTGCCATAAGGACAATGTCCCGTCTCGTCCTACTCAAGTTACTAGGCAGGTGACAATGATTGGCCTAGGGTTCACGAACCACCCATGTTGAGCATAATAAAGTTGATTCGGAAACTTTTGCCATGGTAGATCAAGTTCACTCAAACATCTGCAGCTTCCGCCATCAGAAGATGGTGGCTTATGGCGGCTAGGCCAAGATCCAGGTCGGTCTGAGGGACAGAAACCACGGCCTACGGGAACCCCCGTCTGACGGGGATCCAGGAAGTAACAATTGCTGTTATCAGCGATATCCAGGGTCAAGAACTTCTGTGTACCACAGATCCATGCTCCTTTCTTAGTGGTACACAAACAAGATACCTATTTAGTATTGTGTATATAGTTGCACCTCTTGTTCGGCATTACATATCAAGATAATTTAAACAGGGTCCGGACTCGCTTATACCCTGTCAGTCGATCCAAGTGCTTGGGCCCCTTCATCCGATACCAGATAGAATTATGGCAAGTCACTACATACAATGGGACAAAGTATACACATGCATGGTACCACTAGAAATGTGTGGAACTGGCCTACCGAATGCGTCCCGGCCAAGTCAAAACGACCACTTGCGGTCAACAGCACGTTGAAACTGAGACATGATCGTGGGGTTGTCTTACATGCCCGCCCTCGACCGTTAAAGGGACCCTGTTTCCTTGTCTCCACGCTATCCTGGTGATTGGGCAATTCATGAGTGAAGAAGCTGCATAGTATTTCTCTACTAAAGTCTATGGCTGCGGTATACCGCAATACCTAAAGATATACGGAACTTCTTCTACCAATATCTTTAGGGCTCCTGGTACCTATTACTTACTTTTCTCTCGGAGTTCTTCCATCTCCCTACTGCCAATTAAGGATTGGCAGTTTCACAATAATCAAGATGTCCGTCCCACAACAGAAGCGTCAATCCATCGTACATGTCCAGACTCCAAAGCCCCTTGGGCTGGGGTAAATCCCTGAAGCTCCAAAAACTACTACATATAATGATTTCAGCCTCATATACATTGCCAAATGATTACTTGGGCTATTACCTGAACTAGTGTATTGGGCATAGAACATGAGCAAGTACGTGTCTAGCCCTTTTTGATGCTCAAACGCGATGGTTCTTATCCCGGTATTGGAACAGTCCTCGGATTTCTGTATTGCTTTCTCACTGAGGCAGGATACATTTTTGCTGTCATTGACGACACAGTATAACACCATCGAAACCAGCTGTAACTTGCAAGCTGAACTCCCCCGCGCCCACTGTCTGATTCATGCATGCATGCACTGCGGTGGATATTTGTTGGTACTGTATCTGGGAACCGAAATGGATGAGCAGCACAGTTTGCCATACCTCGACAACGCAGGTGCCATGTCGTGCTTTTCCCATTGAGATATGATATTTCAAGTATGGATCGTCATTGAAAAGGCAGATCTATGTACGCCGCAAACAAACGCACCAAGGCCTTGACATGTGCGCCCTGGTCTGGTTTGATTACATGTCATAATGTTTGTACACCTGCTGGGCCACGGAAAACGACCAGTCTCTGCTGCATCGTGGTCCGTCATATGTCGTGTCTCATGTCTGTCTCCCCAAGCCTCCACCTGACGCTACACAAATGCTGCTTAATCTAAAATCCATGCTTGGACGAAAAGTAATTCTGCATGCCCTCCACTTTATGCTGTGGAATAACATAGACTGGGTGCACAGTGGCAACGCGATCCTCCTCGTCAAAGATCTGTTCGCCATCCATGTAAGGTGTTACAGACCAGGAATCCCCCTTCACGTCCGCCTCATGAGGACGAGCAGCGTCCAAGGTCCACCGGTGCTGCGCTGAGCTCAAGCCAGAGAGTACGTAGCAGGTGTGATATGCATCCGAGTACCTGATTGTTGTTAAACTTTAGTTAGCGCTCATTGAAAATTCTGGATGCAGGGCCACGGAGTTACATACTTGCTTGGCTTGTCCTTCAGTCCACCCCGCTTGGACAGGTCTTGACAGCAACAAAGAATGTATCGGATCAAACCGTCACGGTTGAAGAGGCTACTCTGGGCCGCAGGTAGCAAGCGGCCACCTGGACTGGCCTCTGCATCTTCAGGTCCCGACCCGGGTCCGTTAAGAGCGGCCTCGATGAGAGGCCAGCACCCTCCAACCCAGTGACTGTAACAACCATCGACTAGCTTATTTGTGCGACCCGAGAAACCACCCTCGGGGGCGTATTGACGAGATGATAACCACGAGATGAGCAATGGTACATTGAGATGTCTACAGAGCCCGGTCGATCAGAACTGTGTTAGCATGCACCGCTTTCATGTCAAGATTTAACTGGATAGAGAAAGGATAGATGGACATACCGTGGGATGGCTCGATGTGGAGAATCAATAATCGAAAGGCATCCGAGAGCGCAAAAGGCATATGCACCGTGTGCTTCGATGCCCGGCTTGGCCGACACGCCGCCCTCGTGCGTTTGGCCTGTTCACGGTGGACAATCAGAGAGGGGCCACGGATGTCAAGGACTTCATGCATCACTTACATCTGTGTACGTAGTTTGCCAGTCCTGCGAACAGACCAGTGTGGCCAGCAGATCGTGCGGGAGAATCCTGTGATAGCTCAAGAGGGAGGTTGAGCAACGATATGATGACGGCCGCGCAGTAGGCACCCCTGTAATGCTGTCAGTCTGCAGATTGATACGAAGGGAATGGTGCTGGCCGAGTCTCTTCACGGCCCACGACATGATGGCGATCGGGGTACGGGCCTTGATCGCCGCGGTGGTATTGTGGAAGCGAATGCATGGCGCAACGCAGTGAAGTGGTACAGTATGCACATACCTGACATCCTCCTCGCCGCCCAGGGCCATCTGGAACCCTCCATCGGGTTGCTTGAGTGAGCATAGCCATCTCCACATGGCTCGTCGGTCAATACATTCGTAGGCGTCCTCACCGCCGACTAGAGCCAGCGACAGGACGGTTGCATAGGAGGTGGCGAGATGCGAGGTATGGCCGAAGCCGCCAGCGAATCCTCCATCGGCATTCTGCATAGGGCGAACGGTGTCAACGAGTCTCTCCCGGTACGGCTCGACGTCCTCTCCCAGAAGAACCAGAGCAGAGATGCACCAGTAGAAGAACCAGGGCCGGCTAGGATCAGCAGAGGTAAAGGCGGCGGGCAACTTGCCCAGCTGCTTGTGCAGGAAGTTTACATGACGACGACGATTCAGATGAGGCAGGCCGTGAGAGTTGCATTGTTTGTGCTCCGTACCGTTGAGGTAGGGTAAGACTTCGTTTATGGTTTCGTCCTGCAGGCGTGACGACTCTGTGGGTAGGTCGTCGTAAATGGGAGGATCGGTGGTGAAGAGTTGAGGGATGTTGTGTTCCATGTGCACCCCTGGCTGTGGCTGTGTCTGTACTGAAGTCATCCTGGTGTTGGGTTTTGGTTTAGGCTTGGTGGTTGCGACGTTGCTGGTGTTGCTGGTGTTGCTGTGCGGAAACAAAACGCGAGGACGAGGACGAGTAAGACGAGAACGACCTCTCATCACGCAACCGGATTATATGAAGGAAAGTCCCCTTTTCTTTCTCTTTACGGGTGTTGTATTGGACTTGATAACAATGGATATTTCGGTTGATATTGTTCTTTAAGCCATGGCCATTTCGCATCTCATCTCACCCCACTATATTGCCTGTCAAAGTGGACGTTTTTGCTGATGTGCCCAATGGGGATATGCACTTGGCGGGGTAATTCTCTTTGTCAGTTACCAAGCACCAACAATCTCATTCCATAATTATTTGCTTCATTTTTTGCTAGTAAATCTGTAGGAAAGTGATTGTATTGTTCGACGCTTTGATCTAAAAATGGCTTTGCTGTGAGCTTATAGTGTTACAAGACAGCCATCATGACAGCCTAGTCGCGCAAGTTGGACGCAAGCCTTCCGACAAGTGTAGTCAGTTTGCGAAACACAATGACAGGATAGAAATCCTATTAAATACGATCTCTTCGAGTTATAAGCTCCTAGTAAAAGAACTGATTTCTAGTATACTCATATTGATATAATAGATTGAGACTATCGTTTTTTACTCACTAACTTACTCACTAACTTACTCACTCGCTAGAACGCTAATGACTATTCTTACCCTGTACCTCATGAGAATCGCAACCAGAGGCAGTTGAGATAAGAGTATGCGAAGTTTATTACAAAGGAGTAAGTAGATATTAATTATAAACATTAAATCTTATAAGCAGTCTTTGGATACGCATTAAATTAATTAAATAATATAACATTTTCTTCACTTTTACTTATGCTGGCTACATTTATAAGGGCATCGCGATTTTCTATTACCTCGTTCACCAAGCTTTCACTAATACCTCTTAATGAGACACCGAAAAAGGAGCCTTGAATCAAGCAATAACAAACTTGTTGTCTCTTAATTATTTAAAACGAGTTGGTGGAAAAACTCACAAAAAAAAGTCTCTGTCTCAATCTGTGAGATCTTTTCACCAAGCACGTGTATTCGTATCCATGAACCAAGACTGTGCCCTGCTTTGTTGAGCAACAGGACCTCCATCTTTAGCTGTCCACCATGACTATCGTGAATATTCTTATGGAACCGGTCAAGAAACATGAGATTAAGACACTAATACATCACAATAGTAACACACAATAAGGTTTCTGTGAAACATCTGTTGATTACCCTAGTGGTATGAGAGCTTCGTAAACTGGGGCGATCAGATCTAAGGGATCGGATCAGATAGTCAGTCCACAAGCCCAAAAACGAGACCTGACATGTTCCAGTCGTCTTCCAACAAGACCAACAGTTGCCAGCAAGTCCAAATAGCTCGCACAAACCTGCTGTCCAACCGTTACACGCCATCAATATCGGACCGAAGACACAACAGAAAATTCTTTTTAGCACATCTTTCTAGAAGCCAATAAGGCCAAGTTTTTTGTTGTTAAAAGCATAGACATGGTTCCAAGTACCGAAACTAGAAAAGTATTGATGTAACTTGGCTACACAGCGGAGACAAGTATCCGTGTCTTACTGACATGGACAGTGGACCGGCAAAGCTCACAACGTCCATTAAAGATTGAACATCTGCGATATCTCCGCTAGTTTAACTAGTCAGTGGGTGCAAGAGCTTCGGTTTCAAACGGCTCAGTTTCCCACTACTGTGAAGTGTTATAGCAGAATGTGATTATTTGCGCATTTACGAGTGCTTTAACAAATTCACACAAATAAAGTGAGGCAAGCGAATGTAGATCAAATGCGAATTTATTGCTGAGTACGAGGGCGAAAAAAAGAACATGTCCGACGCTATAGGCGGAAGTAGAATAATGTTGTCTCGAATATCCGAGCCCTCGACCGAGCCTGTTTCTTGAGTCCGAACCGACGACAACCCCCAACCTAAGGAAAGAAAAGCTGAGCTAAGAGTCTAAGGGAGCGCTAGTAGGGCACTAAGGAGGATCATTTGAACGGGTGTAATTAGGATTGTCCACTTGATGTTGATAGAGACTTGTCTTGTGTACCACAGTGTTTTGTTACTTGGAGTTGAACGATGTTCAGGGTACGACATGATGACCCTGCAGTGAGAAAATGAGACGGAAAAGAGTTCATGTTGTGTATCATGACTACTCAACTTGTCGACCTCTCTATCAGTTGAGCTTCAACGATGCTGGGCTTGACACAGTCTAATTGCTCTGTTCCACTGATAGCCATGTCTCTCAATTTAGTCATATCAACTTGTAAACAACACACACATGAGCTGTGTTGTGCAGGATGATCTCCCGACTTTCCAGCTGTCATGTCACCCAACAGTAACGTGAACATACTTGCAAAGGGCCGGCCCGGAATTCGTCGAGATTAAGACCAACCGTGGCCAATGAAGTTCTGCTAGACATCGATTGTTACTATTTCAGAATGACTAAATCTGCGGTAAGATAATAAGACAAGATCTCTGGCGCTTGCTAGTTGAGTCAAGTTCAAGACATTTTTGGTGGAGAAAGAGCCGGAACTCAAAGACCGGCTTGTCATATGCACGATACAATATCGTCCATCATGGGTGCAAGGACATGGGTATCACAAGAGCCATCATACTATCAATGTAACCTAGCAATACCAAATACCAGAGTCTTGCCATTGATCAAGTTGAACAACAATAGAGTGAACGATATGAGATGAAAACTTATTACTACAATAATAAACTAAGCGTAAAGTACACTCTAGCAAATCCATGACTGCTATCTATATGGTCGTCGAAACGTCACCTCAGAGTCCCCCCAAGCATTAAATACCCCCGCGCTTAATCGACTAGAACCCATGGCCATGCATGTTCTACAATGCCGTACATACATTCCCAAGACACCAGCTGGTCACTACAATAAGTATTGCTTTTTTTCATGTCTGAAATACTTGAATCTAAGCGGTTCGTCCTGCTGAGTAAGGGCACTTGCTCAACAACCTCGGTCTTTTTGTTTCTCTCCATAACTCGTGTAACTATTTTACCGCTTTCTTGTTTATGAGCTATAAGTTTAGTGTTATCCATTCCGTTTACTAGTGTCCCTTCTATAATTTTTCTTCTTCTTCCTCTTCTCTTCCTTGTGCCATTGTCCATCAATTCTCCCATAGAAACTACTTATTACACTACTACATACTATCTACTCCTCTTATATCCATCTACCCATACATATATATTGCCATGGCTACGTCCTGCAACAACTTCATCCAACAACTCATCCGTGCCGAAGAGTCTGAATTCAAGGGCATGATTCATCATGCACCCAATCAGACTCTCCCATCCATTACGTCCATCCCCAACCAGTCCAGGGTCTATGCTTCATCTCTAGGCCAATTGGATCTTCTCCCTGCTGAGCTTCTGCTCTCCGTCCTCGACCTTCTTGATTTCCAGTCTCTGTCTTGTCTTTCAAGGGTTTCTATTCTTGGCAAAGATGTCATAGAGAGTCTGCCAGTTTATAGCGAGATGGTCCAGCACGCTCCTGAGACATTGGCCGCTTTGGCTAAAACTCATCTGCTGGGCTATCATCGTGCTACTATGCTTCACTCGACCCTCCGGCAGAGCAAATGTGTATCGTGCTTTGCATTTGGCGGGTTTCTCTTTGTGCCCACGTGTGAGAGGGTTTGCTTCGAATGTCTGTACGAGAATCAGTCTCTCCGGATGACTTCTCCAGCCATGGCAAAGCAGTGTTTTGGTCTCACAGATGATGACCTCGGGCGAGTCCCCATTATGCACAGTGTTCCTGGCACTTTTGGTCTGAGGTTTCAGTTTGCGCATAAACAGGTGGAACATCTTGTCAGTGTCAAGCAGGTAAAGAGGCTTGCTCTGGAAATACACGGCTCAGATGAGGAGCTAGCCAAGTTGAGGCCAACATACCGCCCTGGCAAAGTATCTATGAAAGACGCTGCTATTTTCAGACATTTTCACGAAGCTTCGCTCGACTCTCCCGGCTGTGATCTGTCAAGGCTGCCTAGAAAGGCCGAAGTAGTGGAAGATGACTTTGGTGGCATGGCCTCCATTCGATTCCCGTACCTTTCAGATACTGGCGCTGAGAATGGCGTCCTATGTCAGGGATGCGTCGTTACGTACAGCCATTATATGCAGGGCATACTCCCTCCGCATACTCTCTCACAAATTGTCCCAGCGGATGTTGGGCCATATCGTCCACTTCTCGCGTTGCTGACCCGCCTATGGTCTCAAGAAGGGTTCCTCGAGCATGTACACGAATGCTATGGTGTACGGCGCATTCTTGGACTGTGAGTATCATGAGAGGGGCCGTCTCAGTCACAACCCCGTGAGACGGTGTTCGCTTTACGATGAGGCTCATGATGACGACTGTCTTCGTCCCTTCGAGCTGATACTCGAAAGGACTTTCACGGCCGCGTTGGGCTATCATTTATCTCCCTAAAATGCCTCTCCTTGTATAACCATGGTTGTGAGTGGTTGGTACATCTTGAGGAAAATCTCCCAAAAGTCTGTTTAGCATTTGAGATTAGCCGGCGCGTTTTTTATTCCTTGATGGACTTGCTTTTCATATACCCAGTAGTCGCTATTGATATTGAGATACTTATATCGTCCGTTTGTTTACATGCTCTTTGCCCGGTGAAGAATGATTGTCGCTGAAACATGCCACCTCTTTTGGTATAAGTAACACCCCGTGTACCAACTTAGGCTCGTCCCGTCAATCTAAGCCTATGAGTCAACTGAGTCTCCGTCCTTAACTGAGACTCCTTCATACATATTGGCGCAGGGACTTACCAACCACTTCTCATGGATGACATTGACCGGAACATCACGTGAAAGGAACTTCGTCTATCACTAAAGTCATTGAGCTAACAGCATAAAATCCTCGTCTCGATTTGCACATGCTATTCCCATGTTTTATGCCAAGACTGTCTATCCGATAGCTGAAAGGAAGATCTGGCTACATTAGAAGACCACTCCATTGCAACTCACTTCAATACTTGTTTCTTTCCATGTCCGCATCAAGTTGTGTGCACGACGATAAACATGTTTCGAAAGACATGGACTGGGCCGAGAGGCTCGTGTTGAGGTGTCAGAAATCTCCAGACTTCTCGACTTTGCCATTGCTTCGTACCTACAAATGTATACATGGAACACAAGAAGGCACACCCATACGTATATGATCTTTATCGCAATTGAATCTTAGGACAAATCCACTCACGGCGGCCCTCTAGCTGAGTTGTGTTAATTAATCAATTGACCTGTGATTGACACAAATTTGCCCGACTTACACGACTCATCACACCACTTGCAGGAGTTCGCCTCTGACAAGACCAATGTCCAGAATCTTAGTAGACAAAGCAAATAAACTGAGATATAAGTCTAGCATGATCAAGCATGGAGCCAAGAAGAAGTCACTCCATAGGCTCAGAAATGCTTCGCATTTCTTCTCCTTAACTTGGTTGCAAAGAAAATCCCAACAAGCTGTTATGACGGGTTGACAATCTACCCAAAACAGGTCTCACACTCGTCCAATAATATAGACGTCTCGTATAATTAAGTTTCGCATAAAACCTCAAAACGACACTCACTACAGAACGGATTACTTCTCTGGGAGAGTCTGCCATCTTGCCAGCTATGAGTCACAGCTTCGACGATCTCGGCGTCTTGTATACTTACAAAGCACAACATCACATCATACACAAAGCGTTTTGGAAGGATCTGGTATACTATGCATGAAACAACACATACTTGCATATGGCCATCCCCAGAAAAACTATTACTTGCTGCATGCTTTGGTTTAAAATCATGTGCATGAATTACTTAGCATACTAGGCCTAGGCCCGGAATACTGATCCTATGCGAGCTCCTGCAGGGCTGCCCAAGGATAGAGTGGGAGCGGACAGCCAACTTGCCTTTGGGTTGAAATGCAGACTATGGCATGATTTCCTGCTCGAAAAGCCGAGTTTGTCCATAATGCATATGGTATGCTTACGACAAGGTCGGACCATTGCAAGAGGAATAAAAAAGCGATGTGGTGGAGCTGCCTGCGAGTTGTAAGTCTGCAGATGAGGGGATCTCCATGCCGCACTTGTACGACTTGGCACTGCTTTCTGGGTGAGATCGCTCAGCTCTCAAAGAGGAGTCTGGCCGATTCTATAATGAGACCGGAATGACGAAACCTCTTTTAAGGTTAGGACAAGTCACACCAGTCGTCAAGTAATGCCAAGACATCCATCTCAAGGGTGTATGCTGTCGACCTTGGTGAGCAGAGGGGTTATGAGATTCACATAGCTTGTAGAGGAAATCGGCGAGTTTTTGTTCTTAGGAATGAATGGCAGTTACAATTCGATAGTCTATTTATGAACATGGCTTTCTGGTCAACTCGAGCAGCTTCACTCACGCACTAGTAAGCCGGATTCATCTATAGTCACAGCGTGTGAACACAAACACAAACTCAAGGTCAACTCGCCCCTCACGTCTAAGAGTCGAGACTACCAACAAAGTGCGATCGGCGTGGCCACGACATTTCGATAGTGCACATTTACATATCGTACGCACGATACATGTTGTGGCCCGTCTATTCTGGACTATCAAGTTGCATATGAGACTGAATGCCTAGATGCCACAGAAGCCCTCGTCCTGCGCCCCCACGGCGGGGAAAGATCGTCTCGGAGTTGTTGTGGCTCGCAGGCCGAGTTTATATGGAGATCGGCCAGTCGGAGCACGGTACGAGAGGAAAAGAGAGCTTGTCAAGCGGCTACTGTGTAAGTTGCGTTGAATACGGATAAAGACTCCTTAATTTAAATCGCCTCAGTTTAGTATCTACCAATTGACCCTTCTATAATTCTTGACCGCCGGCGGCTGCTCCCTGAAATCGAGGTCCAAGAACTGAGCGTCAAAATTACCCCTGCGTCAAGAATGGTCTGATGGCGACAGAGTTGCCAATAGCCGGCACGACAAAACCCCATCGGCAGTGGAGCGAGATTCGATGCGGCTTACATCCATGTACGTACTATGCCGAGCTCAGAACGACCGCCGTTAGGGTCTGTCTCGCCTCTCTGGCTTGACAATTCGGGTTGGCTAGACCATTGCTTGGCTGTCACTGTACGGATAACTGTTTGCCAAGAGCTGATCCTAACAGTAAGCTGTAGGATGTGCCGAGCCCACTCTGCTGTAACATACCGCGTTTGTTTGTTTGTTTCGACAGCATGCTCGTGTATGTACGTATGCTTCTACAGGGCTTCAACGACGTAAATCCTGATAATTGGCAGGAGCTGTTAGCGCGCGCATCGACCTGACTCGTGTTGTTAGAAATGCCATCCGGTTGAGACTCATAACAGACTTGAATTGCTAGTCGTCCCACACGAATCGCCCTCCCCGAAGTTCGCATCATCGATTCTCCGTAAACAAAGACCACAGATCCTTCTTGGTCTTGGTCTAGAAGGAGAAGGAAAGGGAGCACTACCACCAGGCGAGACGTGCACACGGAAAGCAGCTAGGCTGGCTAGGGGACTGTAGGAGAACCCTGGTTGTAGCATCAGATGCGGTCAAGATATCAAGGGGAAGCCAGAGATTAACATGGAACATCTCAGCGAAAGAAGGGGCTAACTAAGTTGAAGCGCAAGAGGGTTCACGGGACTTGGCACTCAGACGTTAGAAATTGTCTCGTCCTATTCTCTGTAAGGAGATACTGACATCATTGCTAGTCTCGCAGCATGAACATGCGGTCCAACAGCAGTAGGGTCGCAGAAATGACTGTGCGCCAGGTCTTCAAGCCTCGTGCGTGCGTGCTACAAGTCTGAGAAACATCTCACACAGACACCAGGTGGTCTCTGCTTCACAACTCTGGGGAGGCTGGTACGCTGGTCAGCATATTGCGTGGCCCAGAAGACACAGCAGCAGGCTGTGCATTGGTCTGATACCGTTGTACTGCCGGCGATTCCTTGTCTCTTCTGTCGTCAATGTAACGCCTGTCGCGGGAGATTTTCTACACCAGATCAAGATAACCCGATGTGGACGTGGCCAATGCTCGTGCGCCTGCTTGTTACGCAAAACATAGCTAGTTCTTCGACTAAGCAACAACCAAGGCGTTCAATCCTGTTTGCATTCAATGCAATTAACTCGCGATCGACGATGGTGGTATGTGCCCGTCGGGTTCTTCTTTCGACAATTGTCATAAGTTTGCGACGATGCAAGCGTGGGCAGCCGCGAGAGTTGCGGAAGCAAGTATGGTATGCATTGACAACTATTGAAACCTAATGTGATTGATTGCCTGATTGTGCCACGGCAGAAGTAAACAGGCTCACTAATGACTATACGTTTCGAAAGCAATCAATGGATTGGCTCTTGCAATCAATTGTTGCGGCTCGAAACAACAACTCGAGAGGGCAATGGATCATCACAGGTGCCTCTTGATCGTGATCAATCAATCGTCCAGCTTTTCCGCAAGACTCATAAGCTTGTGAAGAGCTAGAGCCGCGGAACGATTTATCGCATCAACTCTTGTGCGCGGACATATCGTGCATCTTCCGAACAGGATTTGCAGACCAGATTCTGCGGATTAGAGGTTGTTTATTGGTTGTAATGCCTTGGATGGGGAGATTTTGGGATAGATCCTTGACGTGTTCGCTGGCAATCACGAGCGCAAAGCCTCGCCAGACAGACAAGTCCATGGGGCGTTTGAAAGGTTGAGCAGGATCGACGGCCTAACTGGACAGGTCCTTGCAAGACCCTGGGTGGAGTCTAGCTAAACTAGTGCTTCGCCGATGGTCTCTTGTAAGTGAGGCCATGGCAAGGGTTGCAAAGCATTGGCCGCTGACATTCGCTTTTCTGAGTTTGATGGCTGGCGGGATGGCTGAGCGTGATCCATTTCGAGGTTTACCGCTCGGCAAGCAGCAAACTGAACAGGAGATGTCTCATACCCGGAGATGTTTTATCGATCGAGTTTGGCATGTTCATGGAGCTGGACCCTGAAGTTCGAATCGAGACGGAACCGCAGACCCGATGCTTTCCAGACAAGACAACAGATGCAAATGCGTGACATGTCCGAGACTGGACTGGGTGCCCACTTCAGAGGGAGGAGGTACGGTACTGGGGTACAAAGCTAAGTCAAACCCTCGCACGTGCAGCAATATGTAGCAGCATTCCAAGCTTCAAGACATATGGCTGCATGGCCGTGTTACCGTCAGCGTGTGGCTTGCCGCTGTGAATGACCTGCTTGTTCGTTGTGATGGCTGTTTTTCTCAAGGAAGAGTATCTCGAATTCGGAGCGGGCGAGCGGGCGAGCGGCAAGCTTTGTTGTGTTGTCTAGTCTGTAGCATAACTGCACCACATAGAGGCAGATGGTGGAGCATCAAGACGCAAGACGTGCAGACGGGAAGGGAAGCTCGAGGCCAAGACAGGAAATAACTTGCAACTACTGTGCGTAGACGAGAGGCAATGGAGGCAATTGGTCAGACGGGTATTCCGTGATAATGAGCAGGTTGAGAGCACATACAGGCCGTACAGTATTGTACTATGTAGGCAGGTATTGTAAGACTGCGACTGCTATCTCGCACACGATGAGTTCCCATTTGCTTGTAGCGTCGCAATGCAACCCCCAACGGTGCTGTGTTGTAACGATGTTTTGCTGCAAGGTGAGCTGGTGGGTGGAATATCAGTGGATGACAGGTTCCCACATGTGGACAGTAGTATATGCACGGTATTATGGTCCGTTATGCAGCAGACGGAGGAGCGAAATGCACTGTGCCATATCTTGGCTCGGAACCTCTTTTTTTTTTTTGGCACTTGCTAAACTTGATGGAGCCAATGCGGCGGGGGCCTCAACTAGGTATACAAGGTTTACGGACTAGAGAAATGAGATGGCGCATCAAGTAGATCTGAATCTTATCACAACATTCGTAAACAGCCTCATCTTTGGACTGTGTAGACATGATAGAGTGCTAGAGCATCATGTTAACAACTAAAACAACCATCTATAGGTCCTCCATCCAGGAACAACTGTTGGTAGAACTTGTACCTGGATCTCATGCACGATTTATGGCCACAATGGAGCTGTTGGCAAAATGCCCCGCTGCGTATCGTGATTCCCCAGCACCAAGCTAGGAACAAAGCAACATAGGAATAGGCATAGGCATAGGATGTAATAGCTATTTTGGTGGATGGGTATGGAGATGGAGATGGAGATGGCTGGACTACGGGGCCTCTATTCTAGTCTAGTCTTGGGCTTTGGCTAGGGCCTGGAGGACTGGCGATAGGCCAAATCCTTGATTCATGAGTACGTCTATCCGGACTCGACTGGATCACGACGTTCGGGTCATGGCGGCGACGGCGGCTGCAGAGGTGGTTGGCCAGACTCGGGGTAGATATGTTTGCGCTTGTATGGCGCTCGCTAGTCTTTGCTAACAGATGAACCCATCGTCCTCAAGCATTTTTCCAATTGGCCAATACTATTACTCTGACACCCCCAAGAGAGGCGCAGGAAGGTTGCAGCAGTCAAGGGTTCCAGGGTGTGCTCGCCAGCGGATAGGCTTATGTAGCGGCCAGTTTAGTGGGTGGGCGCCTCCATCTCAGGTGGCTTGGCCATTGGCTGCTCGTCCCGACGGCTTCACCGCTTCTTCCCCCATCGACAAACCGCCCACAGCAGCGAGACTAACCCATGATCTACCCGTTAAACCTTCTCCAGCAGTCCCTCTCCTTCTCCAGCTGCTCCAAAACCTCTTCCCTTCACCTCAACAGGGACTTCACGAAAGAGCGGTGTCGTCCGCTGAGTTCCTACAATTTTATCGATCATCCGTATCTATTACTCCGCTTCCTTCTTGATTTTTGCCCAGTATGACTTACGACTTCAACAACGGCGGGGGTGATGCCTATCTCGACTTGACCAACTTCGATAATCGAAATCGCGCTGCTTACCAAACTTACTCGACGGCTACTACCCATTCGAGTCCTTCAGCTGCTTCAAACATCATGTCCCAGGACGCCCGACACTGGGCTATTCCCCTCGATATGTCTTCAAACCACTCTCACGGATATGCCTCGATGAGCCCTGAGGAGCACCAGATCTCTTCCCCTCCGTCGCAATCCTCCAGCCCCCATAGCCAGCACTCGCCGCTACAACAATCGCCTTTTCAGCAGAGTGTGAACCCATTGACGGATTGGGCCCTTCAGCAACAGCAGCAGCAGCAGCAGCAGCAGCACCTCGCTGCTGCTGACATGACACAGTTCATTCACGATGCTGCGCTCATGAGCTTCAATGCTTTCCCCAACAACTTCCAGCCGACGAATCCCCTTGACTACCTTCCCGCGACCACACAAGCCGCTCTTCAGGCTAACCTCCTCGAATCGACGTTCCACGGCTTGCCCACCATGGATGACCACACACAGGCAGTTTGGCCCAGCACCGGGATGGAGAATTGGCAGGATTTCCAGAATACTTTGCAGATGGATGGACTGCCTCGTCTTGATAGCGTCGGTAGTCACTCGCCAACCGGCACTTACCTCGAGGTTCTGTCCCTTCCTTCATCATCGGGCGAGGGATGGGCTATGGTAGATTGGAACCAGCCCAACTTTGATCAGTTCCAGCAGGCTCACGCTCAGGGTGCTGCCATCTTTAACCCTTCCCAGACCCTTCACTTGAGAACCAATTCCGACTCGTCCGACGGCGCCAATTCTATGGAGTTTGGAAGCTTCGAGGAGATCCCTCCTTTCCCTTACTCCCCCTTCTCTCCCGAGTCTGATGGTTATGTCGATGCTGGTCACCACCGCAACTGCTTCACCAACGACGGCCACAACCACGCCCATGCCCATGCCCATGCCCACAACCACAGCCCTCAACCCGTTGCCGCCACCACTGTTGCCACTGTTCCCGTCAAATCCGAACCCTCTTCGAGCCGTCACAGCCCTGGAAGTGGCGCCGGATCCGTATCCCCCTCTTCCAGCAGCACAAACCGCAGGAACTCTGGTCCCCGCAAGAGCCCTATTGCTAAGAGCACCACTAAGAGTGTTGTTCGTCGTATTTCTAATGGCAAGAAGGATGGTACCGTCGAGAAGAAGGTTGGTCGCAGAAAGGGACCCCTCCTGCCCGAGCAGAGGAAGCAGGCCAGTGAGATCAGAAAACTCCGAGCTTGCTTGCGATGCAAGTTCCTCAAGAAGACTTGTGACAAGGGAGAGCCCTGCGCTGGTTGCCAGCCTTCCCATGCTCGTCTCTGGCAGGTTCCCTGCACTCGTATCGACATTAAGGATATTGGCTATTTCATGAAGGACTGGAAGGCAGACTACGAGCGACACATGGACCGTGGTGTCTCGGTCTACAATGTCAAGGGATTCGCCCAGAAGGAGACTCTCATGTGGATCACCCACGGCTACGGTTTCGCTCTGCCCGTCATGGTTCGCGAGGTCTTTGTCGCTGACGACAGCTGCTTCTCCGTTGACTGGGTCGAGTCTACTCTCACTGACCAGGAGCCCATTGACTTCGAGACTCGCACTGAGAAGCTCGATGTTGGCGCTGAGGGTATCCGCCTTGACGCTCTGTCTGAGTATCTCGACAAGCACATTGACGGACCTTTCGAGGACTTCATTGACGACCATTTCGAGGGAACCCCCTTCATCACCGAAATTCTCAAGACTGCCCACCGCTTCTACGTCAAGGAGAAGATGCCCGTTATCCGCAAGTCGCTCAAGCTTGTCCTTGCTTACAACCTCACCATGCACATCACCATGGTCGAGAACCAAGGATCCGAGGTTGACCTTGACGGTCAGATTGATGACGAGGACTCCAAGTACTACGGTCGCACTGTCGCCCCTGTCATGATTAACTTCCAGATCAAGTGTGCCCTTGCCGACATGTGGCGTGAGCTGCAGAAGGACATCCTTGAGGAGCTCTCAGCTCTGTACTCTGGTGTCTACAGTGGTGAGAAGATGAAGAACTGGCCTACCATCTTCATGATTGCCTCCATTCTCCTTGCTGTCTGGGAGGAGATGCAATTCGACTGCCACTACAGAGTCCCCGACCCTGTTGCCGTCAACAAGTTCTGCACTGATATGGAGACGACACCTGTTGGTGTTATTGTGGGTCTCTTCCACGCCATCTCTCAGAAGCTTCCTGCCTTCACCGACTGGGACACCCGCAAGCACGGTCACCTCCTTCACAACAACACCTCGGTCTGCGAGGCCATGACTGAAGTGCGACAGCATGTTATCAAGCATGGTATGTATTCTCTCAACGCTCCTCTTGCATCACACCACTAACACCTGACACAGAGGCATATCTTCGTACCCGCAAGGAGTCCAAGTTCGACCGCTATGACTTCGACTCTCTGTCCAACAAGTTCCTCTCCAAGCTTGTCATTCGGGCCAACTAAGATACCATAGCCTGTGCAACGATATTATAAGACTGTCAAAACATATGATAGGGCCCTTTTGGCGCCCGCCTTTTCTTTTGTCACATTTGTTTTTTATCACAGCGACAGCGTTGGCAAGGCCGTTTCGATCTTGGTCAACCGCGACCCCAGAATTGTTCTTTTGAGCATACGAATACGGCTTTAACCTTCTATCACGGCTGGTCACCGCCCGACAACACGAAGCAACCTGACACGGGAAAATGTGTTATGACCTTCTTATGACTTTTCTTCTATGAATGTATGAATGAAGAAGACAGAGCGTTTTAGTTCTTTTTATCATATTTTTTGTTTTTTAAATTGGAGGCGGAGGAGAACATATCATACAATCCAGAGCGAACCTCACCCACTTTGTGGTGTTATTATGGGATCATGTTTGACGACCTGGCATTTGCGATGACTGATTTTGCATGGCTGATGGGCCTAAATGGAGGACGTGTGATTTATCTTTTGAGGGCGTTGGTGAGCTCAAGTGGGCTGAACTCGCGACAAGACATGGTCGACAGAGAAGAGCTGAAGAGCTGAGCAGAAGGGAAGAGCGAATCATTTTACTAGCAGCTTGGCAAAGGGATATTGGGTAGTTACAAAAAAAGGCATCATGCTGGGCAAGCGCTATAGCACGGCCGCGAGTATATTGAATTGAATTTAACCCTACAAATTTTACTCTATGTGAACTGATAAAGTCTTGTCTTGTGATAACTGCTAGTCAGCCTCGACTAGGTACTGGTGACTGCATGTATGTATGCTTCATTCCGGGCTAGCTTGAAATAGCTGGTAGTGCTCGGAAGAAGCTGAGACAAGGTCTCACCAAGGCAAGCAGGTTCCCTATCTTGGACGTGCTGGTTGGGGTGCATGGAAATAGTAAGACGACAGTCAGCTAGGACGTGATCCGCAGGAGTTCGATAAGCCTTGGATAACTACAGAGCTTGAGCAATTATCGCACGTAAGACGAAACTCCTGAAACATTCAACTATGTATCTGTTTGAACTGAGAATGCGCTTCCCACCTTCTTTTCGTTGTCCCGGAAATTCTGTTGACAGGCACCGCTCTTTGTTGACGGTTTGATCTAGGGTAGTCAGTCCTGAGCTATTGCTAGGCTATCATTGTATTAGGCAAGAGCCAACACCACAAAAGGCGGGGTCGCGATAAGACACCCTATTTTGCGCAATCGCCATTCGGCATCGAGTCATTGTCAGCTCTGATAACGACTTGCGATCGATCAAGATAACGTGGATGGTGATAGTGCTAAACATAAACTTGATTGAAATGGGATGCCGCCGTGTCCAGGGAGACGATGATGTTGGTTACGAAAGGGCGAAACGGGCCAGCTTCGCAGTGTCGCATCCAGCTCAACAAGTTGATGCGAACAGGGTGGTCGGTCTCCTAAGGCAGGGTCCTCACGGGCCAGAATTCTTGGTTGATGACGTCGCAGAAGCCGACACGGCCGGATCCAGTAGACGGCAAAGTCGGTGATCCCTACATCGCTTCAACCCAGAGCTGAGTTATCGTCGACCTCTGTGCTGCGATAAAATTGGCAAAGCATGCTGCAATGATAGTAGTTGAAATAAAAACAAACCTTTGGATTCCAGAGAGGTGTCCGTCCAGGTGCGTGAAGTCTCCCCGTCTTTTGTTACTAAGTGTTATGGCTGGTGTCCCCACTTTGGGTTTATCTCGGTAATGGATGAGATGTTGATCCAAAGAGTTGCGCTTGCGGTTCCTGAACCCAAGACTTGATTACTAGAAGCTTGGGGCAATGATCACCTGTGATCTCCCGTATTGGAGCTGAAAGAAACAATCCACCTTTTATATCGGTTTATCTCGTGGATTGGTGTTTGTTGACAATACTCGGACAAGCATTGCTTTGGAGCCTTTCCCGGGGTAAAGTGGCGACATGCCGCTGTCTGGGCCCCGCCACTCCGCTCCGGTGCATGAGTTTTAGCGTTAGACCGTGGGCATCTGCTGATGAGTGAATGGCCGTGAATTATACGGTGACGGGCAAGTGAATGCGACGGTCCATGACAGGCACAGTACGGCAGCTGTGGTTGTTGGTTACAGCAGGCGCTTTCGGTCGAGAAAATTCTCAGGTTTGAGACTGCCATATGTGAGTTTGTTCTTTCTTGGTCTGGCTTTGTTCGTAAGCACCTTCTAGACTTGACTGGAAAACACCAGCAGCTCCTGACATCAGTTTGCCTCTCAGCATTTGGCTTTGCCCGGACCCACCTGTCACTCCAACATGATATGGTGTATGTATCTCGAATGTCTTGCGATGGCAGAGATCTAAGCTTAGGATACAGAAAATAAACAGCCTAAGAGCGGGGTCTAAGATAGACTAAAGTGAGGATATTGTTCCATCTCTTGGGCACTACAGTAGCATAATGGAAGTTTTCTGTGGCACCGAGTCGCCTTGCCTGTTATCACGGTGAATGCATGAAGAGTACCTGGCCAGATTCTGGAGCCTTCCCTAGTCGTTGCCGTCATTGGCTATTATGAATCATCCGCCCC
Source organism: Fusarium pseudograminearum CS3096 (assembly GCF_000303195.2). Taxonomy (NCBI): domain Eukaryota; kingdom Fungi; phylum Ascomycota; class Sordariomycetes; order Hypocreales; family Nectriaceae; genus Fusarium; species Fusarium pseudograminearum. The sequence goes on along the minus strand of NC_031952.1, from coordinate 2,587,891 downwards.
CGGAAGTTGCGCTCCTTGACCGTTGGCAGCCAGCCAACCTTGGGTACGCGCCTGCCTTGTCGCTATTGTTTGTCACTGCCTGGCAGCTGGCGGGCAGGCGTAATCCGGTCACTGCGCCCCCTCGCACCTTGCCTTTGATTCCCAAACAAACCTTCCCCTCACCTACTTAAACCTCCTCCGCCTCTTCTCAACTTGATCTACTTTTCTTCCCACAACATCCCACTCTACCAAATCATTTACTTCTTTTTGAACCCAACCATCCATCCAAATCATCCCATCCCCAATACCAACAACCAAACTACACTTGTATCACATCACCGCCACCATGCAGATCTTCGTCAAGACCTTGACCGGCAAGACTATTACCCTCGAGGTTGAGTCATCTGATACTATCGACAATGTCAAGTCCAAGATTCAGGACAAGGAGGGTATCCCCCCGGATCAGCAGCGATTGATTTTCGCCGGCAAGCAGCTCGAGGATGGCCGTACCCTCTCAGACTACAATATCCAGAAGGAGTCGACTCTCCATCTCGTCCTCCGCCTTCGTGGTGGTATGCAAATCTTCGTCAAGACCCTCACAGGCAAGACCATCACCCTTGAGGTCGAGTCATCCGACACTATCGACAATGTCAAGTCCAAGATCCAGGATAAGGAGGGCATCCCTCCTGACCAGCAGCGATTGATTTTCGCCGGCAAGCAGCTCGAGGACGGCCGTACCCTCTCAGACTACAACATTCAGAAGGAGTCAACCCTTCATCTCGTCCTCCGCCTTCGTGGTGGTATGCAAATCTGTAAGTCAACTCGACATCTCCGCTGTACGATTCATTACTAACACGTGATCACAGTCGTCAAGACCTTGACCGGCAAGACCATCACCCTTGAGGTTGAGTCATCCGACACTATCGACAACGTCAAGTCCAAGATTCAGGACAAGGAGGGTATCCCTCCTGACCAGCAGCGATTGATTTTCGCCGGCAAGCAGCTCGAGGACGGCCGAACCCTCTCCGACTACAACATCCAGAAGGAATCAACCCTTCACCTGGTCCTTCGTCTTCGTGGTGGACAGTAGATTATGATTAGTAACGGCATGATTGAACGACGGGTGTTATCCGGTTAAATTAGTATTAGTTATCAATAGGCCTGAGGGCCTCAGGCACGCCGAGCAACGGCATGAATTCAACCAACATTCTTTGTTGCATCTTTTGAGACTTGTGACATGAGGTCTCTACTCTAATCTTTATGGTAATAGACTACTAACACATCCTAAAGATGTGGTCTGAATTGTATAAAATGGCCTAATAATTTCATCTCTTATTCTAGCTCAGGTTCTTGCCTGCAGGCATTGCGTTGTTGCTGCTAGGATTGTTGTCAATAATAGGGATCGGGACACGGGAAGCTGGACAGGTCAAGTGACAGCTTCGTCTTTTGGTCAAATACTCGATGATCTATTGAAGAGCAGTCTTTTAGGTTGTGTTAAAAAGAAGAAGTTGAAGGTCGCTACTACTAAGCAGCACGTTTGAATGTGTTGAAGTCGCTTTGCTCCACAAATAGATGTCATGTATCATGCCGATCATGAAAGCTCAACTTGGAGTCTGGAGTTCATCAACATTGTGCCGACCCCACTCGTCATGAGCTGGGTTGTGGAGCATCATCATGGCTCACTTTTCTGATAATACCTGGAGAAGGTGGGTCACAGCACGCCAAAGGCCATGAGACAGAAATACCGTGACGGTGGCTGTTTGTATAGGTCTTGGTGCTGCATGTCTCTGAATCAATGACAGCCTGCAACATGTAAAGTGTCAGTGATTCTGTGAATCATGGGCTGTATGACAGTGACTGTTTGTATAGGTCTTGGTGTTCTATGTCTCTGAATCAATGACAGCCTGCAATATGTGTCGGTTATTCTGTGAATCATGGACTGTGTAGTCAGCGCATAACTGTCGTGGCTGGCAGGCAACAGAAAAGCTCGCGTTAAGTTTTAGAATAAAAATATATACAACTAGACTAAATAGCATAAATCAACATAATTGTTTCGTCTCCTATGTTTCAAGCGGCTATCTTTCTGATACCCCGAGGGAAGTCTTGGTGTGCCGACCAACCTGGCAGCCCAGCTTACGACGGGTGGGGGGCTTTCATGGGCTCGAAGTTTTGAGCTTGAACTTTTCATTCTCTAAACCTCCCTCTCCGATTCCGTTATTATTCGCGCTATTACACAGCAGCATATAATGATTTTGAAGTATCACAAACCCCGCCAACACCTGTTCTTACCTCCTTAGTAATCGAGTTTGTGTTTTTCGGTCCTCCTTCCAAGTTAGAGGTACAGCCAAAATTGCTCACTTGTCACCTACCACCTGTCGAGCGAGCATCGCAACCATATGCTGATACGCTATGCCTTCCTACTTTTATCACATCAAATTTGAGCTGTATCCGACGCCTGACCCGTTAACTGCTTCGTCAGAAACAGAAGATCGTAAGGACATCTGGCTACCGCCGCCTGAATCGAGCGTTTTCGACGACTTCCCATCCCACCCGAGACCAGATCGACAGACAACCTACAGAATACCAAATACACCCGACTCTCCCTCATACAACTCTGCAAACCACACATCTCCATACACAACTGTGGGGAAGAACTCGTCCACTTCGAGTCTTGGCATAATAGACTGTGGTACAGCTGCTAGGCCGCCTGTCAAGGAAGCCGAACGGAAGATTGAAATTGTGTCGGAAAGGCAGTGGCTTGAGAGAGCCAACAGCTTCCCACCGCCGAACTCGAGCGCCGCAATACACCCGCAAAACGCAGTTAGAGACTGGAGGTTTGGCCGCGTTATCCTCGAAACCGTTGATTTACGAACCGGACACACGATGGCCGGCGACGGTAGTCGAAACACTCCATCCGCGGCACCCTCTTTAGGGCCAATGTTTGGAGGGGCTGGTACGGCGACCAAGGCAGATCTCCTTCCACTTGAGACAAAGAATACTGAACTCGGATGGGGTGTCGTACACTTTTACCGAGAGGGCGATGAAACGCCCAGCCTCGTCGAAACGGAGGGCCAGGAAAACGGAACTGGAGATTCGAAAAGCAACGACTGTACAACTCTTTGCATCCCGGCAGTCCCCGCCTACATGTCTCCAGGCGATCTTATGGGATTTGTAGGAGAAAAATGGAGAGGTGATATCAGCCATTGCCGTATGGTTATGACCTCGCGAATGAACAGATACCTTGTTCTTCTCAAGTTTCGAGACAATATGCGAGCGAAACAATGGCGTCGGGAGTTTGACGGCAAGGTTTTCAACACTATGGAGGTAAGTGACTGTATGTTATAGAGAGGGACATGATCGCTAACACCTCCTAGCCTCAATTATGTCATGTAGTGTTCGTCAAAAACATAACATTCGAAACGCCGACGCGAAGAAAGTCCAGCGCCGCTCTCTCACCTCTATCCTCTTCGGCAGGAATGTCGAGTAGCCTCCGGCCGTTTCCTCCCCCGACACCGAATCTTGTGGAACTACCTACATGCCCCGTGTGCCTTGAGCGTATGGATGAGACAAACGGATTGATGACTATTCCTTGCTCTCATGTGTTTCACTGCACATGCCTCCAGAATTGGAAAGGGGCTGGATGTCCAGTCTGTAGATTTACGAATACGTCACCTGATGCGAACTCGGACCCCTCAAACCCTCATCCACAGCCATTTGGATCTGGAGCCTCGAATCTCTGCACTATCTGTGGCTGCACAGATGACTTATGGATTTGTTTGATATGCGGCTATGTAGGCTGCGGCCGCTACAAAGGTGGTCATGCAAAAGACCACTGGAAAGAGACGGCACACTGCTTTTCTCTCGAGCTGGAAACACAGCATGTCTGGGACTACGCCGGTGATATGTGGGTGCACCGGCTTATACGAGCCAAAGGCGACGGCAAAGTGGTGGAGCTTCCGTCGAGGAATAGATCAATTGGCCACCTGGAAGAAGAAGATGTCGTGCCTCGGGCAAAACTTGAAAGCATAGGTCTGGAGTATACGCATCTGGTCACAAGTCAACTTGAATCGCAGCGGGCATACTACGAAGAACTAATTAGCAAAACTGTCGACAAAGCCTCGAAAGCATCCGCAACTGCTGAGAATGCTATTGTCCAGGCCTCCAAGGCCATGGAGAAGCTGGCGCTATTAGACGAGAAGTATACGACCCTCAGTGAAGAGACGATCCCCGAGCTAGAGAGGCAGCTTGAAAGAGAGCGCAACAAGTCAAACAAAAGCGAAACATTGGCACGTAACCTCGGAAAATCTCTCCAGGAAGAGAAACGGCTGAACGAAGGATTGATGAAGCGAATTGAACATCTCAATAATGATCATGAAGCAATGGCTATGAAGCTGGAGAAAGTCAAAGCGGAAAACGCAGATCTGCAAGAGATGAACCGGGATTTGAGTATGTTCATCTCTGGGCAGGAGAAATTGAAAGAGCTGGAAAATGAAGGCAAGATTGCAGAGGGCGAGCTCGAGGGAGGCAGTGCAAGTGTACCAGAGAAGAAGAGCAGACGGCGAGCAAAGCGATGAAAAAGATAACCATGTCTTGTTGTTCTACTGGTATGATGGCCAATACGTTTATTGTTAAACGCAGCATGTAAATCTGCAAGACGCTTAGCATTTGGTTATCTGCGGCACAGCTGATACATAGAAGTATAACACAGCATTACGCATGCAAAAGCATGGGGTTTTGCCAAGGTGGCTTGGTAAATTAATACATAAATGAGTTACTTATTCGATCTATTAAGAGATATAAGTTTAATAGTAAAAAAAAAAATTAATACTATAATACTATATAAAAAATAGTAAGTAAATTAATAAGCTATAAGGCTTAATAAATAGTATTTAAGCTTTAAAATTATTTTAAAATATTTTTCCCCTTTTAATATAAAATAATAAAAATAAAAAAATTATTAAAAAAATAATTAAAGTACTATAAGTATATAAATTACC